>NC_079528.1:6576739-6746739 GCF_003711565.1 Takifugu flavidus | reverse complement strand
AATTGTTGAAATTGTGTATGAAGACCCACCTTGGTGAGATGTCACAGCCTTGTCTCATAAAGGCTCCGAGAGAGAACCACAGACTGTTAAATATTCCAAATTCATTGGTCGACTCATTGGTCTGAATTTGTCCGTCTTCGTATTCCTCAGTGTGCCACTCATAGGGACTGAAACGGCTGACCAGGAACAGCACCACGCTGACCCCAATGTAGGCAAACACGATACACATCCAGATCTCATAGGCTAATGGGTCCAGGAAGGAGAAGACACCTGGTTTTGACTTCTGAGGCTTCTTTATCATGATGGATATCCCCAGAGACATGAAGGGTTTGGAGAAGTCGATCACTTCCTCTCGTACTAAAGTGATGGTCAGAGGAGCGACTGCAATGTCTGCTTTCTATCCAGGCAAAGGACAATGTAGGACAGAAATTGTTAAAAATAAATTCACTTTAAATCTTCAGGGACTTGTGAATAAAAAAAACAAAAAAACCCCACTCACCCCGTATACTAATTCTCCAACCATCCCATTCCAGATTTTGGTCTCTGCATCCCTGGCACCATATTTCCCATCTCCTACTATTTTTAGTTGATATTTAAATCCGCAGTGCTTTGCTATCTCTGCAGCCAGATCCACGCAGTAACCCTCATAGCGCTCGTTGTCCACAAAGAGGTCAGCATTTTTTTTCAGCATGACATATGGAGCTTCCTGAAGGAAAGAGAACAAGCGATAGAGAACAATGCTGAAAATGCTGTTCAGCTCAAAGCGGTTGAATTTCAGAGCTAAATTATATTAAAAAAATCGGGGGCTTTACATCAGGGTGACAGGTCATCGATAATATGAGAGGGCACCGTCTTAAATAAACGGCATCCTTGTGGTGAGACATCATTCAGCGGGTGTAATTTCATTTTAAATCATGCAGACAACAGCACAAAAACAATAACGACTCCTTCCCTTCTTAATGGAATACTTGGACCAAACTTATTCTTTCCTCATACAACCATATTGACGAGTCGCTATACATCACCACAAACAAGATATCAGCCAATGCGACATTTACCAAGATGGTGGTGACAATGACTGTTTTATTTTCCATCCCAGTTGTATCATTTGCAAAGACATCAGATTTGGTGACGGCCATTTTGTCAACTTCATTCCAGTATCCGATCTGTGGGAAAGAAGAGCAGAACCCTAGACGTGATTAATCTTGGTCCTGATCTTCAAACAACCCACACTGTGTCAAACGAATGATTAGATCTTACCTTCACCGGACCATTAGTCTTTAATTCCATGATATTCACAGAGTAGTTTACTCGTTTACCATGTTGATCGAACTGAATATTTCCTGTCAGACCTTCCACGCGGACCTTTGAGACAGGAAATCCATTTTTTTTACAATCCATACGGCATTCACAAAAGGCACAATCTTAGATTTTGGTTGAATACACCCTTATTTTCTCTGTGTTTCTGCCACAGCAGGGAATCATGGAAATGGGTGATGTGTTACTACTCCTTTGGAGGGAAGAGCCATAAGTTGCTTCAAAGGGTGTTTCACGTGTCCTCTGCAAACCATGATGAAACTATTGCTTGAAGCTTACCCTACTGGCTGCCAGCATTTAGATAATCAAACGGCCAGGAAAGAAAGGAGAGGAGAGCTTTTGTGTGCGCTGCTTTCTGTTAAACAGCTACAAATAACTGTGGCAATTCATCTATCTTTAAAGTCTAAAATGCATGTTGCTTGAAATTTGTCTTCATAAAAATTAGTTTATCACCTAACAGGTTGGACGAGCATTAAAACCAATAGGCTCAAATGCAGGCACAATCCTAGGCGTCGTAGTGTGTGAATACACCTGCAGGGTGATCTGCATGGTAAGACTTTACTTTGTGGACTCGCTCATTTTTGCAGGATTCCAAAGAAATTTCTGTTGTCACCTGTTTCAGCGCTCGCTCGATCTCCACTCCCTGAGCCCAGGGAACTGCTGGATTGGCGAGGCAGTCGCCGTTGTTTGCCCTCCTGGTGAAGTCGATGCGCTGTTTGTGCAAGTAGCGGAAGGCCTCTGTCATCACCTGCACTGCATCGTAGGTCAGAGCTGAAGTGTACTGGACAAGGACAAAAAGGGATACGAGGTTGTTAATAATAGAATGCCTTTGTCTTACCTCCACTTTATTAACCTTAATCCAATTGAGATACACTGTAGTTCGGCTTAGGCCCTTTATGATGACAAACATGGAAGAAAAACCCTTATGTCAATATGTGCACCCCTGACCATAGTAATAGATATGAACACTTATAGATATGAACACTTTAAAGGATGTGAACTATTTTGGCATTTACAGTGGAAAATGTAGCACAACTCATCTTTCTTTAAAGGCAAGCTCTTAAAAAAACACAATGAATGACACCCAGGAGATGAGACCCAAAGGTGCATGACTGACGAGCCACCACAGTCCATAGTTAATTTACTCCTAATTAATTTTATGACTTATTATGAATAGACAAATGTCCAAAAATGACAAAATTGCTCGTGGGAAGAACATAGTGTCTCAATTAGCAGGGATGAGAGCTTATTTTCACCGGTATTCAGCTTCGTTGGAAGTGTGAATTCAGTGCCTAAGGGTTTAAAACCAAGGTTACATCATTTCTATTGCTGCATTGATACTATAGTAGTAAAAAAAACACGTTAAAATGCAGTCCCACTTTCCCCCTTTCCCCCCCAAATCTCATTTGTGGTACATTATGTTGTAAATGTCAGTGTGATGTTTCACTCAGGCTTGAAGCAAGTGGGCTGTGAAGCAAATAAAGACAGCTTGAAATTTTAATTGTTGCTTGGTTACTGTGTCTAATATTTAACTGTGAGAGGTAAATGATCATAATAAGTTTCTTAAAAATAATGCATTTCATGATATTATGGTGAATAAACACATTCTGGAGAGAAAGACTGAAAAAGAGGATGGAAAACATACATAATCCATTTTTATTGGCTGCACATCAACTTACTCTAATTTTGCTGTCTGCACCAGGATACTCCTTTTCCTCCAGGGCCTCCCATCGCTGGTCAAATTTAGACACCAATGGGTCGTCAAAGTCCACAATCTGAAATCCTGACACGTTGGCACCGCCATACTGGATCTTGGAAAGGTCGCCATCAATAAACCCCTGAACACATGAAATCAAGGGTTATTGGCCTTTAGAAACAGAAGTGATAAGATAAGCCTTAAAATAAACTATAAACTTACCAGGTTGGCAATTATGTAGTGGTAGCCTTTAACGTGTCGGCCAATGGTGATGACCTGCAAAGTTAGGAACATTCTAACTGAAATAAAAGTTTTTATGTCAAGCTGTCACAAATGACTTCACAGTGTAACTATGTATTTCTTGTGACAACCAAAGATAAGAAAAAGACTAAAAATAAAAGCAGAAATTGCTATGCTCAAACGAGTCAACCGCCCCCCCATTATGTTTAGACATTTTCATTCAATCAACCCTAACATGGCTGCCAGGCTGAGCCATTATCACTGAAATAAAACAACAAAAAAAACCCAAAAACGGCACGATTCAATGCTGCTAGAAAGAGATATCCATTTACAAAATTTCCTTTTTTCAGCAAAGAAAAAAGGAAATGGCAAAACTGCTACAGCTGTGCACCGTGTCATCACCTAAACCCTCTTGATTGGCAGCTGCTGCCACTTGAAGTAAATGTGAGTGATGCAATTTCATATCTCTTTTGTAAAATGCCTTTTAGGATTGAAGCAGGTACACTTCCTTGAGATGAGATTGTTTTTTCTCCAGATTAACAGGCACCGAGGCGGCAGGCATCAATTCCATTCAGCATTCAGTTAAACAGGTCTCAGCATCCTTTAAATGCTAATCAATAAGCCTTTTGGGTAAAGGAAAGCGCAAAAATATCCTGTTACGTGCATCTGTTTTGTCTTTAATTGCAGTTTTGTTTACAGCTTAAATGAACCATTAGCGTAATTGTTATGGCGCTTTTATGGGCTTTCTGCACATGTGACGCTGGTGTTTTAGAACACTTCGAGAATTTATTTGGCTTTGGACAAACTGACGGCTTCATTTCATGTCAGGTTTCGCACCAGAGACTTAATGTTCTTTTAAATGTTGCAGCAGCGTCTAATAAAAATAGGAGCAATCTTGTGCTACTGTGTTGTTTCCCAAAACTGAATTATACCTAACTTCCAAAAGCCACAGAAATGACATACAGGAAGAGTCAGAAGACAGCAAAAAGATCAACCCCCACAACCTGCCAGCGGACAGCTTTGTTCAAC
The DNA here is from genome assembly GCF_003711565.1 of Takifugu flavidus. NCBI lineage: Eukaryota > Metazoa > Chordata > Actinopteri > Tetraodontiformes > Tetraodontidae > Takifugu > Takifugu flavidus. The sequence continues at coordinate 6,742,457 of NC_079528.1, read as the reverse complement.
GGCTAAAAACATGTCAGCAACATTCTCTATAACAACGTCCCACTGTCAGCAGTGAAACCTAAAACTTCCTGTCAAATAAAATGAAATAAAAAAAACAACACGCGGCCGCCTGTCTAAGCAGCAAGGTTGTCCAAACATGTCAAAATAAATCTGGAGTTTTTGAAAGGCTTCTCCTCCCTCTCTACCTGCTCCATGATGTCTTTGACTTTGTCCTGTTCACAGTCCAGGATCACCCTCCTCTCCTTCTTGTTCTCCAGATCCTGGAACAGAGAGCGGTATGCTTCGTCCTTCCTCTCGTCTTTCAGGTTCCCCACGTTGATGGCCGTCACCTGCCACTTCCTCTCTGCTGCTGTGTCCAGAACAACCTGCAGTGTCGTCAGGCCTAGAAGCACAAACAATTGACAGAAACCGGTTAAATCCACATTTTTGCTGACAAATGGCTTTGGCTACACTACAGAAATAATAGGAAGTGAAGTTCTAACAGTTTCTCATGAACTAGGCATAGTTATTGTAATTCCAGAACTATTTTCTGACTCGGAGCTATCGGAGGTTTCACAGACTGGGTGACTTATGTAAAGAGCTCCTCCAGATGACTCATAGATGTTCATGAACCTGTACAACATGTGGGAGTAAAGTGGGTCAGAGAGTACACTTAAATACAACATTGCTAAGGATTTGCCATTCTGGGACGGATTTTTTGAACACCAACATCGCTTCGTCTCGATTGCTGAAGCACTTTCATGATGGGACAATCTATAGGAGGCCCATTTACTGGTTCCGGTGGGTTTCAGCCTGTAACAGTTGCCCCAGAGCTGCAGGTATACAGATCTTAAAGAATGAACTCAACAGAAATGATAGTTTACAGATGTAGCCTGGCATTTAAACGTTCACTAGTCCATAAGCTACATACATAAGCTTGATTTTTGACGGAAACAAATATGATTAAAAGTGGATTTAGTCCGTTGCCTGTCTTTAACATCGTGCTACTGAAAACAATGGCTGTGTGGCTGTTTCGTTTGAATGCCCCGTGTGCTGTGGCTTTATTTCAACCCTCGTTTGAGCCAACGCCAACACCAGCCGCGCGTACACTGGAGGAGCCGAATAATATATGACACTGTGCACGTAGATAACTCCATGTTATGTTGACATGTTGCTGCTTTGATCCGTTAATGCCATAGGTGCTGAAATGAAAAATCGAGGCGCTCCGTAAAGCATGTGTACAGGCTGCAAGGCAGCAACAAAGTCCCCCTCCCCCACCGAGTGCAGAGCAGAGCGAGCATCAATGACATTAAGGCATCGCCAGCATAGAAAGGATGAGCTGGGCCGGAGGCAAAGTTACGTCGCGAAACGCAGAGGAGCCAGGAAAAAAAGGAAAAGGACAGTGCACGATGTTTGGGATCTTTCAATTAATGGAAGCCAGCCGGTCCATCAGCTGATGTTGACGAGCTACCGTTGCATGCTGAGTCATCAGATGGGGATGACGCGATGCTGTTTTTTCCATCATGTACAGAAAATGTCCATTAATCTGAAGGGTGTTCTGTTTAAGTCAAATACCGGTTTCTGGTTTTCACTTTTATTCCCATTACCCCTCGCTCTCTGGCTGCACAGCCGAACCTCCTCGATTATTGATCCTTGGTCTCCAGAGGACACTTGGAGAGGGCTTTGATAAAGGGGTCGAGTGTTTCATCCCGCCTCGCTACAGCGAGGTGGATTACAGATATAATAATCAATTTCATGCGACACGACAGAGGTTTTATGATGTTGGGGAGGAAAAGGGTGGCTTGCACTTTTAACTGAATGATCTATAGATCATAATTACAGCTAGGTCATTATAGCGCGCTTGCGTTTGACTGTTTCATCAATGCTCATCGAAAGAGATAATAAGAATTCGGACTGATAGAGAATTATTAAAGTGCAGATGAAGGGAGGATTAGAGCAAAAGTGTAATTATGGTTCAGCGGTTGGAATTCAATTGTGTTTTAATGAACAGTCACTGAATTGCGGCATGATTGTATCATATGTGTGTCATCCATAAGCAATTGTGATTCCACATACCGTACGTCCATGTTCCTTTATTACAGATTACTTTGTTATTATGCCTATTGTGGATTTTAATTGTATTAAAAGGAAAAGCATTTGAATCAGCAAACTTCCAGTCATTTGGGAGAACTTACTGGTTCTTATGGGCTCATGTTAGATTTGCAGCAACTTTACAGCCTCCACAGAAGTGCTGTGGCTAAAAGCTGCTGTTGCTGGCTGTGGTTTGCAACAGTTATAAATAGTAATAGTCATTAAGGGATGTTTTTGACTGCTCCTACTTGCCTTCACTCTTCATGACTTGCATTTTAACTCTAAATAGAACGTCTTCAATAGAGTTGGTATTAATAGAGATGTTGCAGGACGTTGCTCGGACATAGAGGACAATGAGTGTGACACAATAAACGCTTAAGAAATTTAACTTCTATGTTTAGGTGCAGTTTTACAAAGTAACTACATAAACAACATAAATTCTGAAGTAAAGAAAGCCTCTTGGAAATTTTTGTTCTTCTCTGTTGATTTCAAAAGAATTCCTATTCACCCACAGCCCTCGCCATCATTGATCCAAAACACTTTAATGAGTTAATGTATGCATATATATGCACAGTGTAGTGTAATACTAAAGAGTCATAATTAATTCATAGAGGAGAAGTGGTTCAACGTCTAGAGGACGGCTTCCTTTTTGATATAATCTCTTTGCTTCCAGCTCTTGTTTACTCCCTCGTTCTTACATCCCACATTCCAACTTAATCATTACGCACATCTGTACATAAATATACAAGTTCCAATAACTACCTTTAGGATTGTTGATGCACACATAAAGATAACCTAAACGCGGTAGTGGACCTAAAACTTCATCAAATTAATCCAAACCATTCCATCCGTCAGCTGCCTGTGTGGCTGAGCAACACCCACCCACTCATCCCTGCATCATTCACCAACCATCTCAGTCTCTTGCAACCTCCCGTTCTTCCTCCCTTGCTCTCTCTCTCCGTCCCTTTTCACACTTTGGTTGCCATGGGAATGAGGGGCTCACACTGACCTAATTAGACAGCCACGCAATGATGAAGTATGCACAGCGCTGCTTCTAGTCCCACTGCGGACGTCGTGGTGTACAGACAGCAGGTCAGAGTTAGCATTAGCGCGAGGACGATCTGTAACAGCTTGTTCGAACCTGCCTTCTATGATTTTGGTGATGAGCGGTATTTGCTGGCGCTGTCAGCCGGAGCAAGGCCGACTGGAAAGATTAGCAAAGGATTCTGGGAGAAAGAGCATGTGGAAGGAGATGATAGGGAGGGTCCCGCATACAGGGGTGATACTGTGGACAGATCCAATCAAGTGTGAGTGTGTGTGTGTGTTACTGACGAAAGATAAAGTGTTAAGGGTGCTGTAAAGCAGAAACGCAGTAAATCCTGCCGAAGACACTGGCACCACGCGGTACGCAGAATAAAAACCAGAACGTAACTCCTACTCCTTCAGCCGGTATTACCTTAAGCCACTTGGTGTGTTCCTTGTCTGATAAGCCATTTTTGAGATTGCATGAAGTCTAATTAAATGAAACAGATTTTAATGAACTATCCCAAAACAAAATGATTTTGGTCTGTAATAAAGCGGGATTTAGGAGTAACCACAAATGTATCTTTTAAGTCATTTAGTGATGAAAGACTAATAGCAGAAATAGAAATATAGTCTAATATATATTGTTTTTTTAAAAGTCAATATAATTATGTCTCAATAATGTATATTTTGTTGGTCCATCACGCTGACTGAATGAAACTCGACTGCCTGTGACATAAACGCCAACAGAGGAGCTGCTATAGTTGATTACGTGTGACAAATTGTTTTTAATGGTCCTAGATTGTCATCAGCTGGACTCCAGCACGTGCAGCTCGGATATTTAGGCACCATCTCCAGTCAGTTTCATGAGAGGGGGGGCAGCTATAGACACGTTACATGCAAATGAAGCATTTCTTAATGCTGAACACTTAAATCAGAGACGTTCAAAAGGATGATGAGTTAAAAACCATCATGGCTGCATAAATGGTGTCTGCAGTGCATTACCTCGGTCACTGTCGTACAGATAGGCGAACTTGTCCCACTTGTAGTACTCAATTAGGCTGAGGAGGGGTCCCTTGATATCGGGTCTCATCTGGATGATAAACTGCTGATTCCCGTCCAGAGGGAAACTGGGCGTGATGAAAGACACGTGGAGCGTGCCGCAAAAGGACGTGATGGTGTTCACGGATTTCTTGTCGTAGAATCCAAAGATGGCGTAAACTCCTCTGGAGAACTGCGAACAGACTGGAAGAGAGGAGAACACTCGGTTAAGGAGGGCCGCTCGGTCACTGCGTGGGGTTTCAGTTACAGAAAGAGCTTTCTTTTCCTTCATTCGTATGGCGACATTGACACACTACTCACATTTTTCCTTTCGCAAACACGCTGACATTTATTTCAAATGCTTTCACAGCTCTGTGCAGTAATTCAGGGAAAATGCATACATCAAGGACCTTTATTGCTTTCCTTTAGGGCACATTAGGGCTGCACAGGAGCATTAGGGGACATTTCTTTTAGTTTGTCTTACAGATGATTAATGGAAGGCTTTCCATAAGCTCTGCCAGGGGAGTCTTTGTCTTTTACATTGAGGAATCTACTGCATGTCAATCACTGTGAGAACCCCTCAATGAATGGCCTCCCAATGGCTTGATAAGGACTTTGTAAGTCATTAAACTCACAAAGATTCTTTACAGATTCTTTACACGCAGTATTATTGCCCAAGCTAAAATCAGTTCAGGTTTCTCCTCCTCTATAAGGCGTTGCACATGTGTCACAGTGCGCCGCTCCACCACCCCATCAGCACAGAATGAGTCCTAGTAGATTACATAACATCCTTCACACACATTCTTCAGCAGACCCAACTAGTTGCCCTTGTAAGGATGATGAAGCCACTATGATAGCTGTATGTTTGCATCACATTCATATCTTGTTGAGCCCGCAGAATCAGAGTCGTTCAATAATTCATGAGCCAGGCTGTGGTTTATATAGTGAGATATCGTTTCAGGCCTTGGACATTCATTATGTCCAGACCTTAAAAGGAGAATGTGCACCGAATGCCAAATGTTTCTGTAACCCTGACGCTGCAGCCTGTTCCTTTAATGTTCTACCAGGGTCAGCATATGTGTATCGATCAGATCTAAGTCAATCAGGCGTATTGACATGACGGACGTGTCCTGTAATTAAAGTAATGAGTCATGTCCTTTTCAAAACTATAACTGCGATGACTTGCTGAAAAGGAGAGCGACTGTTAATATGGATATGAGCTCATTTCATTCAACGGTGGCTGCTGTGATCTCATCTGTGCTGTGGATAAAGGATGGTTATCAGCAAAGTTACACTCCAGCTTTTGAAAAGTGTTCCCTAAATGCCTCCCATAACGTTTTGCATTTACATGCACACTTAAGTGCTCTTTACTTTAATCATATTGTTGAGCGCAGGGTCATTGCTGAGGTTCGGGTCTAAATTAACAGCGGCTCATTAAAACCTGTCGCTGGCAAATGAATCGAGCAGCTTCCATTACTGTGTCTCCATCTCTTCTCAAATGTCATCACTGCTGCACACGACAGACTCCACTAGACTATGACCAACTTAAATTAAGCTGAAACCAATTCTTTCTGTCTCCAAAATGGTTGCGGAGTTATTTCAGGCCCTCAGAGCTGCTGAGAAAAAAAGAAACTCATTTGTTTTCTTCAAAAAAGGTGCAGAGAGCCCCAACAGCTGGCTCTCAGATGGATACACTCTGGCTTGATCATTATTACAAAAGACGAGCATCTGTCTTTGAAAAAGCCATGAAAATGTCTTCACTCAAACCGATTTGCTGTTTCACCAGGAGCTGAAGCTCCTGAGTATTTCAGTACAGAAGCGTTTTGCTGCCAAAAATGGGGAGCTCATTATCAGGTTAAAAACTATCCCATTATTTCAATTACTATTACATTAGACAAGATAATAGGAAATGATAACCACAACAGCTTTTTTATACCTTTACTCGACATGTCTGTTACCCACCAAATCTATGAGAAGGTTAAATGTTACGATCTGCACCGTCGTGCCAGTTACAGTGCAAAGTACGAGCATTTAAGCTAAAATAAAACACTCTGTCAGAGTTTTATGTATTTTCTGACACATCTATTCAATACTTAGCCTCAGCTATGCACATCAAAATATGCACTAATAAAGGAAAAAAGGTTCCCCATCATAAGAAACTCAGAATTTTATGCCTCAATTTAACAGTGGAAGAAAATGAGATTCTGTTTTTATTCTTGCTTTTGTAGCTCAGAGGCATCAATAGTTCATGTCAGGTGACATTTAGCCACACCACAATTGTGCTAAAGATTGCACAAGGTACCGTGTCAGCTTTCACCATCCCTGCCCCTCATCAGTAGAGAATTTACATCTCAATTAAATCTTCTTCACAGCAATTTGAGACAAACCGAAATGTGATCATATAATTTCAGCCTGGTCCAAATCCGTGCAGCAGATGAAAGTGTTCAGCGACGTGGCCAGAGAATGATCAGAGCCGGCTAATCGAATGTGTCTTTTGTCCGATCAAGAGCTAATAGATCCCAAAGTGTGTCATCTGCTCACTGCCAAAACCTAATTGGGAAATGATTTGAAACAATTCAGTGAAGGAGCTGAAACACTCTTCAGACTGGAGGTCAGTGGGTCAGGACATCCATCACAGATGAACACGGCCAACAAGTTTTCATTTCATTTTCAATTTGTGCAATACACCGCTTGAATGGTTTCTGCCACTTAATGCATTACACTATGCAAAACACAATTTTACTTCTAGTACTGGATATTGATTGTAATTTTTAATTTTGTTTCGCAGAAATCATAGTTGTAATGGGCCAAATAATTTATGACTAATTGTTCTAAACATTATTTATGTTGAATAGTAAAAAAGTCTGACCTATTTGTTATTGCGATGTTACACATTTATTGTGCATTTTATATTGTTGGCCATTAAAATGGTTTTAAAGAACATTTGTAAGCTGAAATTCTTACTAATTTAAATTCTGACTTTGTGTAGCTTGACCTTTCTCTGATGAGGGGATTCAGTAGGAAAATGCTGCTAATACTTGATAAATACCCAGAGGCTATGGTGCATGCACATCCTTTGTTTCACACTGGACCCCTCGTCCTCCTTTACTCCCCAGCATTAAACCCCTGTTTTGTTCATTCAGAACATCAACTGCAGCTGCACAAATCAATGTCCCAGAACAGCAGAAACGCATTCAAGCAGCCCAAAGCTGTCCGACTTCCTTCTGTCTCCGCATCGCGCTCGACATTGTCACGTTTCTCTCTCTCTGCTGACACTCTCTGGTGTCCTGCTGAGTCGGCTCAGGATTAAAAGTCTCTGAGCTCATGCTTAGAGAGTGGAGGTCCCCTCGACTGCGCCGCGACTTAGCGAACAGCCCAACAGCGTGTTCATTCAGCAGCAAAAATCAACCAACACACATGTAGAATTAATATTATACACACTTATCAGAACAGATGTTTAACATCAACCCTAATTGCCACAAAATAAATAAAAACAGTATTATTTGATGGTCTCCACCAATACCAACAGCCACCACTACACTCCCAATGTAAAAAAAACACACTAAAGAAAAAAAAAGGAAATGAACACATATTGATATGTAAGCTAGCTAACTCTGGGGAGGGTACTAGCGTGGACACTTCTGCCTCTCTATCTGACCTGCTCGCCACTGATTAAGTCAGTAGGTACTATTTTTATAGGCGACCAGTGGTGGTTTGTGACAAAAGCTGCCTTCAAAACGTCATCAACCTCCATCTCAGTCAATATCAACATTTGATTGTAATAGCTGGATTTCAACCCATAGAGGGCAGTCATGCTCACACTTTTATTAGAAAATGCTGAAAATTAAAAAAACTAAAATTTCAAGAGTTGGACGGTAATCAAACAACACCCAAAATCCATTTATTTTCAACTGAAAAGATCAGTTACTCTTTTTTTAGTTACTCCATTTTCAGATTTTCAGTTCAGGCACTATTAAAGATACCTTTAAGAGGACTGATGAGGACCTGTTTCTGATTCCTCTGGAATTTTTTCCCTCCTCTGAATACTGCGATAAGAGGTGACTGAGAAACCAGGCACTGGCAAAATGGAGAATTTATTACCTCTTTATGATCCTTTAATGAAACTGGTTATGGACGTGACCTTGTGATAGACTCTAGGATGTCGTCACTGTGGAAAATTTGCATTTGGTTCCATTCTGCTCTTGTAAATGTAAAATAAAATGTAAAACTTGAAAACAGACAAAGCAAAAAATTATCATTCATTTTAAATCATTCAGCTATTTTTGTGTGTCACCCCACATGCGTACGTCTGTAAACGAGCACGTTGTTGCCGTGAATTATTGGACTCAGAAGGTCATTAACGCCTCCTTTTGCTCACCGGCATTTTAAATGTGCTTCAGCAGCGGGTCTGACGGTCCAAGGAGAAGGTACAAACTGTGAAATATATTTAGCTGTCCCAATTAGCTGACCTCTTTTTTACCAGTAGGACTCCAAAGGCATCTCCACCGCTGTTTATGTTATCACTCTGTCATAAATGTTCTGCGGGTAGCTAATTAACTGATGAACCATCAAAACTCGGTTCACGTCTTTAATTAATGGAGAATTCTCAGAAATTATATCAGATGTGGCCTCATGTCCATTAAAGCTTACAGCACAGCACCATATACTTTATGGTTTATCCTCTGCAATTACCTGTGTAACTGTAATTCATTCATTCACAAGTCGTGGCGATGAGCATCAAAAGCCCGGTCACAGAGAACTAAAATGTTATCTTGCCCTCTTTCACACTCCTGTTCTCACCACTGAGGACAAACGGGTTTTTTAAACAGGCTCAAAGTCATCACCTGCCCTCCAGCACGGCAGCCGGCACACATGCGTGACTAAAACGGTTATCTTTGGCGGTCGGGACGCCGTCAAACACACCTGACTCTTTCTGAGTAGCCAACATTATATATCAAACGTGTTGGTTTGCATGTTTTACACATTCAAATATAAAAGCATGTCAGGGTTGTTTTGGGGTCCTTATTCAACATCTGATGGCTAAATCTCTTCATCCCTTCAACACTGAAGGCACGTAACACTTGTAAAAGGCAAACACATTCATCAGTAAGTCATGATATTCATGAGGCCTTGGGAGATGTTAAGAGTTTGTCTGCAGCCCCTAAAGGGTGGTTCAATTCCTGCTGCAGACTGTTGCCAGGGTAACGCTGTTCAGCCATGTTCCCTCCCTACACTGCAGAAAATATTCATGAAGGAATGAGCATTAAAATGCTATCAAAAGAAGAACAAAACCAGTAAATAATTCAGCCAAATGGTTCTGATGTCTCCACATGCTCACACATCCTGTGCCTGGATCTGGAAAAGGTTTCTTTCAACTTGCAAAAAAAATCGGATTGAAACTTTACCACGGCGAAACGCTTTTTCTTCCTCGGGCTGTTGCCAAGGCGACAGCTTTCGCTCATGTTTCGAGTCGCCGATGGGAGGACTTCTGGGAGGTGTCAGAGCGAGCCAGAGATGCACTGTGGGAAGTGTTTTTGTCTGCATCAGAGCAGCTCTTCCGGCAGCTGGTTTTGAGAAGAACACTAACGCTCAGTTCCTCTCAACTTCTCAATCCCCTCCTCCCATCGCCCATCCCAGCTCTTTCTGCCACTCTCTCGCTCTAGCCTTTTGTTCACTGACCTGTTTCCTGAAGGCGCTCTGACGGATGAGGATGGGGGTTTCGCAGTGGCACCGTCTGATAAATGCTTTCTATTTACCGATGGCTTGAACACGGTAGAGGGGGCACATCGCCCCCCAGTCCTGCCCTGCCTTTTATAGACCCTTTGGTTCTGAGGAGAATAAGGAGCTGGAAGGTTTCTGAGTCACTCATGAATCTATACTGTAATGTCCATCCATCCATCCATCCATCCATCCATCCATCCATCCATCCATCCATCCATCCATCCATCCATCCATCCATCCATCCATCCATCCATCCATCCATCCGTCCGTCTGTCTGTCCGTCCCTTCATTTAAAGAGTGACGTAACTGGGGCAGGTTTGGCTGAACAAAGATACTTGACGACATGGAATATTTCTGCATATAAATTACCATTTGCATTTACTGCATTAGATGGTTAGAAGGTTCTGGGTTTCATTCTGAGATCGGCGGCAGAACTAAACCCAAAATCTTGAATCTCGCTTCAATTAAGCTGAATTAAGAGTAAAAAAGAAGCTCAATGTCTTTTACTGATGTATGTAACAATATAAGAAGGAACTCCAAGGAGCTCTGGGGCTGTTTAGAATTTAGCAAAGTTGCTTTAAATGAGCATTTTAAAGTATTTTTCACATTAGAAAGACTTGATTCTTGTGATTGTGGTGTTGTGTCGCTGTGCACAGACACAACCAAAGCCATTAAACATCATAGTGAATTCTTTGGCCGTATTGATTCCACAATGTCGGGCTCATACATCACACAGCTTCTTTGTTCACATTTCATCTGATTCCTGTAATAAAACATACTGCAGCTTATATCCACTGACCTTTAGTGGAAATACCAAAGCATGCTTGCAAGTGCTGTTCTCTTGTTCTAATGATCTGCCAGACTGAAATTATTCCTGCTATAAACAAAGTGAAAAAAGCAGCTTTTCAGGCGTCTCTAGGAGCTGCTGCCATAGAAACCAGAACTACGGTCTATACCAAGGTTAAAAGAAAGGATCACATCACAGTGGTGGTGGGGTGTGTGTGAGTTTTTAACATACACATATCTGGATTATTGATGGCAGAACAGCAGATTTAGGTGCGTTCTTTTCTCTAGTCATTTTCCCCATGTTCTCCCTGTCGTTTAGTGTACGACCTCATCCATAAGTCAGTCATGATGACCTCATTAGTTTGCTATTTCCATTTAACATATGACCTGTCCCTATGGCGTGTCTCCAGACCGACTCTAAAGTCATTAAATTACAAACTACAGATGGTAACTGCCTCCTAAAATAACTACAAGCATAAAAACACTGCTGCAAATAATCATCTCATCCCATTGAAGAGTGTTTCCTTTTTTGAATGACACGAGCAACCTGTTGAGTAATGTCAGAATAAACATGGGGAATTCGTCATGGCAACAGATTTGGGCCGCTTCATCGAAAAGTGCAGTGTCGAACTAAAACCCAGCCGAAAAGCAAAACATTTATGCAAATATGAAACAGTCCATGTTATTTCTGCAGCCGCTGCTTGATCTGAAGCAAATGCACTGATGCAGCTCAGTGGTAACACAGACGACAGCATGATTAGGCATTTCTGGATGTCAGAAAGCTGATGATGAGATGCAGAGACTGTAATGAAACATCCTACTGACAGGAAAACAGCTCCTCCTTGAGCTTTTTTCTGGGGTTTTTTCCAAACATTGTTTTCCTCCTTCTGCAAAACTTTTGATGAAGGCGGCAGACAGCCTGGTAACCTCTGAGAGACCTTGGTTTTAATGAAGTGAGGGATTCTCATGGAAATCTGAGACACACCCACCAGTTAAAACTGCTCCACGGTGGCTTGGTTGTCGAGGTAAACGTACAAACAAGAACTCACATCGACAGAATACTCAAACGTGACCTGATTCTTTCTCAACACACGATCATTGTGTGGCTAAAAAGTCATATAAAGGCTGCATAGCTTTTGCATTGATTACCATAATCTGTGAATACAGCTCAAGGCTATTGACTCTAGCACAAATGTGGAGGTCTTATTTAACCACACCATTGTTCACACATCAAGTCTACAGTTTATCCAACGGCAAAGGCGGAAATTGTATTTCCCTGTTGCCTTTGCCATAAAAAGCTACAAAAAGATGATTGCGCATTGCTATGCCTCCCTCCTCCCTCTCAGGTATAATCACTGAAGGCGGACAAATCACCAACTTGGTTCCTTCTGATTATGTAAAGCAAATTTGACAGGTCGGCTCAGTATCACCGCTAACAGCAAATGCACAGTTTCTGTCTAATGCTAGCTTAATTGAGATATAATTAGGTAATACTAATATTAATATGAGGTCATTTAATGTTAATATTGGGTAGTTAACTTGTCTTTTTAGAACACAACGTTGGACATTATTATGAAATGCTGCTGTAAAAGTGGAAAAATTCCAGGATCTTGTTGCGTGTCTGGTAATGCGCATGTGAGAAAGGTGGACAAGACACAAAGCAGCGGTTCTCCAGAAGCCCAAAGGAGAACCGAATCAATGCTATATTCAGCCATGTGGAGCTCCCTTTGTGAGGTGAGGATAAAATGACGAGGTATGAAATGAAAATATACTAGTTAGTAGCTTGCCTTGGGCAGAGTAGAGAAAGAAAATCTACTAATAATAAGACTCAGCTTCTTGGACGTATTCACTTAGATGCAATACTATTACTTCAGCTTCCTTCCAGCAAGGAAATAATGAAAACTGGGATAATTTATGCAGCTCCCCCTTCTTCACCGGTGGTTTCCCTCACAGCAGAGAGTCGGGCGGCCTGGGTACGTGAGGGCTGGATTTCAGCCTGTGTCAGTTTGAAATGTTGGTGCTGGGCTTCTTCATTATTTAAAGAAACCACACTCTCGTGCACTTAAGGATCAGAAGATAGACTTTTATTCTCACAGTGGTGAGATAAGAGATGACACTTGGGAGCATTTTAAAGTCGGGTTGTTCTTGCTACATTGTGCAGCCTTTAAGCCTTTAACCCAGTGTGTGTGTGTGTGTGTGTGTGTGTGTGTGTGTCTGTGTGTGTGTGTGTGTTGTTTGCCTTAGGTGCCAGAACCCAGTAGTTTACAGATCTCACCTGGCAGGCAGCAGGGAAGCAGAGTCAGCTTAACTCCTTATTTTCCTCATGCATGGTTTCTTAGTTACCCCTAGTTGTTTCTTCGACGGTCCATTAAATTGTTTTGTCCAGCACCTATTAAACGTTATCACATTGTCCTGATAATTGATTTGCTCTGCCTGAACCTGGCCTGCAGATTATGTAGTGTTCTATTAGCATTGCTGCATTTCCTGCTGAGTTCTTCGTCAACTAAATGATGTCCATAAAGCTGAATTATAAGCATTATGCTGAGGTGATAGAGAGGATTCGGGTCCAAATGAAATGGTTATTGCATATTAAATTCTTACCCGTAGAATACAACCAGCATTATACAAAATGTCCACTACACTCAGCCCCACTGTCGAGCTCTGACCAGCCACATGAGACCAGAGGAAACGTGCCTCCCTCAGACCTTCACATGATGAAACACCCAAGGCCACTTTAATGAGGACAACCATCCTTGCAGGGGCAAAGAGCAGGAACAAGCAAGAACAGCTGAAAACAGAACCAGCTCCTCCCCTAAAACCACCCACACCCATCTTTTCTCTCATTTGAGAAAAAAACTACTTTCAGTTTTTGCCCACAAGATGAAATTTGTCTTACGTTAATTAAATCTCTGATTACACAAAAGACAAGGTAAAAGATTTTATTAAATCTTAATTTTGAGCATTTGTTGTCCTTATTTGCTTCTTATTTACCTCCATACCCATATTGGAACTGGTTTTTATCCGAATGCTTTGATTTAAGACAGTTGTTTGACATCAGAGAAGGGCTTTTTAGATGAGCACAAAGGAAACCTGCAAAACAGCAACACTGACAAAATAATAAATAGAATTGGTTCAGTGGGATGAGCGCATAAACCAGAGCTGGTAAAGTCTCTTCACACTATGGTTAAAGATATAAAATCACATCTAGATTTATTTGAATTGGTTTGATGAGAGGGAGATTGTTGACATTAGTCAGTGGATTTATGTATGGATCTTATCCTGGTCTTGCTCTACTGTACCTTTGGGCTGCATTAATTCATTAATTGCGCTGAGGTTTCACTTAGTGTGGGACAGCAGGTAAAGAGCCTCTGCGACAGGCACTTCACTGGTTTTTCCCTGATTGCGCCCACCTATACGCTGACTCATCCTGGTCTTCTTTAAAAGGACACGGCAGGCTTTAAGACAGCCCCTCTTACATTTACATCACATTTACATTTCATCTACATATTGTTCAATGAGACATAATATTGTAATAACGGGAAGCAGAGGGAGGTGGTGCACTCTTTTCTGCTTATCAAACTGGAAAGTCATTCTGTCATTTTCAGTCTTTTTCTACTTCTTTATCATGTCCTTGTCTTTCTTTCTCCTCCCTCCCTCTTGTTCTCTCTTTCTCTGTCTCTCTCACACACACACACACACACACACACACACACACACACACACACACACGTGCACTCACAGCCTGATAACTTTGACAAGAACACCCTATTAAGACTAAACAAGGAGATCAGATCAATTCTTCATCACCATGATGATGGGACATGTAGATCCTGTCACTGATGCAAGCTGATGAGCATCTCGGGTTAAAGGAGAAGGCTATTCTAGATCTCGAATATCTAGGTAATAATCTAATAATTCTTATCCTGTATCATTACTGAGCTGGATGAATTGGATGTAGCACACTAAATGGGACTCTACTCAAGTCGGTTAGTGTGGATAATTGCCCATGTGCCTGACTGCTACCGCAGCATGATAACTGGAGCAAAAACGATGTGATCGTCCTGTAAATATTGATCTTGCATCTTTTGGGCCACGAAAGGTGTGCGCACGTAGCTGTGAGACACCGTTCATCTACGAGCTTTATGGAGGGAGTGGTGAAATGACACTTCATCATATACAGGGGAGCCTCCTCATGACAGCTGATCCATTATGATTCCAGATACCCCGCATGCAGCTGACAGCATCTCAGTCATGATCGATTTAGCTTCTGCCACAGACACAATGTATTTCACATTCTTAACAGTCAGTGTAAATGGCGTATAGATCCTGAGCGTAGATCATATTCCTCCTGTGTCTCTCAGTCAAATAAATAATCTACATTCTGGAGGGACGTGAAGTCTATCCAGCCGGGGAAATTCAAATTCTTGTTACCGTGCGCAGTGCTAACTGCAAGCATGAGCCATCTGCCAATGAGAAAATAATGAGCCGTTGGATGTGAGAGGGGTCCAGCTGAGTGCATCTGAATCATTTTGCAACTCATGTCGTCTTACTTTTATGGTTTTTTTTGAGGGCAGAATTTGAGGCTTGGGTGGGGAGGGGGCTGTATTCAGGACAGCAGAGATCCATAGAGGGTTCTTTAGCCTCATTTCTGACCAGACCGTTCCAAGCCTGGTTAATATATCACAGCTCCCTTCCTAATGGAGAAGGCACTTAATTAGATGTGAACAATAAACCGGCTATAATCAATGCTCTACTGCACATGTATGGGTGTTGGTCTCCCTGAATGTGTAAGTGAGACACTACATGCAGAGTTACTTAATATCGTGGCACAACCTGATCCAACCAGAACAGCTACAACATTGAATTGCGGTTGGTGATCTGAGGAGCGTTCATTTGCACTGAGAGGTTTGCTTTTATTGTCAGGGAAGGTTTAAAATGGCAGGTGAAGAGCCGACAGCATCCTCCGCCAAACTCCTCTGCTGTAGGTGGGTTGTGCGATTACTGTCGAAGATGCTGCCGTCTTAGTCATCCAGTCACACAAAGATCGTTAGGAAGGCTGTTAGGCTTCACACCGATGACACGTGTGCGAGATGGAGCTGTTCTGGAGACTGATTCACGCCACACAGTGATCTAGAAGAGAATTCTGTTCTCTCAGGGTGAAAAAATGAGATGAAAATTCTGGTAAGAAGTTAGAATACTGCTCTGATTTTAGCCCCAGAGCCTCAATATTGTCCATTGTGGAAACAGGAGCAACATGTTTAATCTCGTGAAATGTTTGACAGTTTGATTTTCTTCTAATGGCAATTAAAGCTTCTGTTAGAGCTTTACAGCGATTACTGCCGTCAATCTTTCTTTCTTAGCTAAGTTTTAACAGGAAACTTCTCACCTGATTATACTGATTAAGAGAGCAGCTCCTAAGAGGCCCTTCCAGAAGGATGAAGCAGTGGCTCTGACTCCTGACTCCATCTTGAGAGACTTTTATGCTGCATTTTGAGAATTTCTGAGCAGCTTTTGGTTTAGTTGTTTGAAGCAGCTGTGGTCATGCCCTGCCAGATTATTGCTAGGTTAAGACTCTCTGTAACCAAGGGTTACAGATAACCCATCTTCTTCTCATTGTGTCTTCATTTACTGTGAAAAGGTTAGGTTGTTCTGTCCAAAAATGACCTAAAACCACAAAATTTAGGTTGTGTTTTAACTGAAACTTGTAGTGTAGAGTAATTTGTGAGGATGGGACACAACCTGAAGTAAAGCTTTTTTTGCCTCATTTCCGCTAAAAATTCCACCTTTTTTTAATTGGTTCCAACCACAAAAGACACATTTGATATCAAAACAGGGGTGCAAAATAGGGCTGTCAGCTCTGAGGTCCACGGGATGTCAGAACCGAGGCCTCAAGGACTTGTATAGCCAGGTTTTCTGACCTACCCACCAGACAACTCCTTCACTTGCCTTGAAAGCCATTTTCTGCCTGGGAGGACAGAAATCCAGGTTGGATTTTGACCCTCAAAGCCTGGATTCTAACACCAGACCTAAATGATTGTCCTCCTCTGACCAAAATGCAACCTTTCTGCATATTTCACACTTGCAGGTTTAAATCTCCATTGTGACTTCAAGACATAAAGCATGCTGGAGAAATACTGGACAGATGGAATATTATGGATCTTCATTTAGTTGGTCACAAACATGTCTTAGATTTAAGAGCTGCTTTTAATGATGTATCACTCATTAAAACATGTGGGTTTCCAGCTGTGGTTTTATTTCCGGAACTTTGAAAAAGTATCTTTGCTAAATTTATTGCTCCAGGTGGAACAGCGCAGCGAAATAACCCAGTGACAGAGACTCCCCTGCTCCTGGCAGCAGATGCAGGCCTTTCCAGCTGAACTGTTATTGATGGAGGAATGTATCATCCTGCCTCCCACCATCCCTGACACTCTGCATTGATGAACTACGCTGTCACACACGTAAAGTACAACCACAGTAATCTGTCCACAAGGCGTACATCCCTACTGCTCCAGCCTGATCTTCATTTGAGCTATGAAAATCTCTATCATGATGCAAAGCGAAAGAAATTCTGATAGATTTCGCAGGAAATGTGCATAAATAACTTGTTCAAACGTGTAATTCAGAAATAATCTGGCCAAACACTCAGAAAACAAGCATTTTTTGTCTTTTTTGTCGTGCCATTATTTTCCTGTTGTGCTGTTTGGTCTCAGCTTTAAAATGTCGAGCTGTGCGTCTGTTCACGGCTGATAAAAATGTCAGCTGGGGAAAACGGCGACTTTGTCATTTCTCGCAGGGTGCTTATACTTTAATAAAATAGTATTCTCTTTCCTTTTAGTTAAGTATTGTCTTCATATTAAATGCAGATGTGGTTCTGTGAGCTCAGAATGGAAGCTCAGAATCTCAGCTGGGTTATGGTGAGTTCTGCAGCTCAGCAGAAGGCAAAGCCCCCCAACAATTATTGCTGTAGCGCCCAATATGCATCGTCAGCTCCCATATTTTCCTTTTTATTCTCCACTGTCTCATAAAGTGCGATTTAGCAAAAGGAAGGGAGGTGTTTTTTTCTGTCGTCACACATGGTGGTGGATAGTGAGGCAGGCTGCCATCTATTGGCTCAAAAGGATGAAATCCTAACCATCACCGCCACCAACACCGCCACACCTCAGCGGTCTTATCGTTCCGACTTCAAACGCCCACTCAAACACTTCATCAGAAGTGATTCATGCGTTTGAGAACACCAGAAAAATGTCGTTTTTGCATAAAGTAATAAAAGCCAATAAAGGTAAAAGCCAACAGCATCAAATCCAACGTATTTCCAACCATATATACAAGTGTAGCCAAAAGGCCGTACAAATATGACAAATATAGGGTTTTACTGTAATGGAGACGGCCTAAAATAAATAAACAGAAAACATCGCACAGAAACCAGATCTGTGCACAACTGTATTCAAAGTTTAGGTTTTTATTGTTGTTGTTGTTGTTGTTGTTAATGGGATAACTGATGGAATAAAAGGAAATGTCTTCTTCCTACTTAGTGAAAGATGTGGGCACAAGATGGAATATTTTGAGTTCATTAATGTTCTTCAGATTGTTGAATCCTCTCAGGGCAGCTACAAGTCTCTTTGCCTTTGCTGGATTTCAAACCGTTGCCTTTTGCTCCCAGTTCAAGTCCCAGTTCAAGTAACTAGTCGTGATGGGAAAGGTGCAGATGTGGCGCTGGTGTTTTGATAATCGTATTTACATGTTGCATCGAGCTCCTGCTGGGATCTGTCGGACATTAAGAGACTCTTCATGCAGGAAGCTCTTATATGGTAATGAAATCGATCGGACCGATGTGTGCACCAATCAGAAGCCTTTGATTTATATGTAAGGGACTGTGGAGAGGTGTAGTCGCTTGGCAACCGCCTAATGAAGTGGCTGCGCTGTGACAATTTTAAAAGATGATATAATACATTATAATTTGCCTACCGCCTCTTATTGCACATAAGAAAGAAAATTGTCATCATTTTTTTTCTGGCTGGAGCACCGAAATACAGTAAATGTGATTGAGTCTTGAATGGACCAATAAAGTGAGAAATGCGAGCTAGATTTAAAGATATTTCAAGATTTGGGTTCGGTCAGAATCATTTCTCCTTCAGGTTTATTATTATTTCAGCAGTTCATTTCCCCAATCTGTGACGCCAAGTCCCGTTTGATCCCCGATCAACGTTAACGCATAACCCTGCCACGGATGCGCAGTGCACAATGTAAATCTGTACATGTAGGCTGTGTTCCAGGAGGCAGCGATGGATGAGCACAAGCGAGGAAAAAAGACGGATGGCACACACTGCAAAAAAATGAAATATTTACCAACAATTCACGAACCCCGGCCCTAACTGTCCGACCAGTGACAATCACAAGAGCATCTCCATAAAAGAATGGTTTTTTTAATCAGTATAAAAGAGCCAGTGGTCTTTGGGGGAATGATATTCTATGGAGGAAATCCAGTCATTGGGCTCAGTGGATTTCCAGCGACCACCTATGCAACGTTTTGCAGCGCAGTTTTGCCTGAATCGCTGAAGGAATGAAACGGGACCAGCTTTATTGCTGAGGACACGACTTCCCCCTGCCCACACGATGATGTTCACCCTCGAATATTCATCACTGTTATTCCCGCTGACCCTGAGATCCCGGAAAACATCGTAACGAAATTAAGGACAGTATGTCTGTCGGATGGCACGGACCCCTCGGAGACCTTCTGGTTCCTTTTGTTCGTGGACAATCTATAAAACAGGGAAATTGTCACTTACAGCAGTTGGTGACGGCAAAACTGTTGGCCACTTCCAGATTGTCAATGTGAGGCGTCAGCCTGAATTCAGAGGTGCCAAACTGAACCATTCCTATCCGAAACGCGCTGTATTCTTGATCCGCGCCCCGTGGAAACAGGCCCCCTGCAATCGACAGCAAAAGGCTATCCTTTAGCATCGTTAACTATAAAAATACATATTTCAATGCAATTTTGTAATAGTCCTGTGATTTGTCCTATTATCTTAATTTTTATATATATATTTTTTAAAAAAAACATACCAATTTGAACACTGGGCGAGCCGCCTAGCGCGCATCCCCATAAAACCAGCAGCACAGAAAGGGATAAATTCACTATCTTCTCCATGTCCACAGTTTAGGTGTCCACGTCCACCACAGGACTCTGAAATTCCTCGTTCTCTCCGTGGATATTAGATCCGACACATATTGGAGCGCTTCGGTCGGGGGAGGAAAATTAAGAAAGAAATCAGCTGCGGCGTCTTACTGCAGGTGTCTCGCAGTGGAAGGACACCAGCAGTGAAGGAATGGTCGCTCGCTATGAAGGACTGTGTCTCCACTTCCGCTCCCCTCCTGCCAGCAGCCGATGCCTCCTCCTCCAAACGCACAGGGACACTGCGCGTCTCCGCTCCTCTCGCCACAGATCCCTCTCAGCATCACACCCACGAGTTAAGAATTCTAATGAGGTGGCGGACAGAGACGGAAATAGCCGAGTGCCAGGAGCCCAGTGCAGCCACAACGGGAATAAAACCTCCAGTTTATGAAGGTTGTATCTTAAGATCTATTTTAATAGCATGAGAAGCTTAAATTCAAACCATCAAGTCATTAGATTTCAGCTGTTGTTGTTTTGTTTGCATGCATACTCTTTTTTTCATTCTAATCCCATAGAAATGCCAGTCTCTTCTTTTATCTCTTCTTTTCCCTCAACACACACTCGCATTTAACGTTTTAACTGCATCCATTATTTGGATACAGAAAGAACAATCACACAAAGCATCCCTTTAAGTTTGATCTGGCACTCACATCAGCCTCCAGTGCCAATCTGCTGAAATTGCAGTTATGAATGGGGTCGCCTGGACCCGACCCCGGAATGAATAAGGACCATCTAGTTCTCTTGGTTAATGAGATCCAGACCAGAGTCTACTACTGGAGACGGAGCCGGAGATTTGAATTTCAGCACCACGGACAGTTTCAGACAATGACTATTCTTTTTCAGACCATGTTTAATTCATCCAAGACTTTAGTTTTTGACTACGATTGGGAAGGAAACTGATCTAAAAGTCAACTTGGCTTTGGCTCTTTATTTTCCCCATTTACTGCTTTTGTACAGGAAATAATCAGCTTTCAGCTGACTGAATCAGAATCTCTGTTTCCTGGACACAGTGTCTCTCATAAGAGCTTAGTCCAGGTCACATTGTAGGAGGACAGCATCTATTATTATTGTTTTGACTGCACCTGTAGGATGAACAGCTGAATACCAGTGGAAAAGCTCATCAAATTAGGCAAGAAAATGCATCAGCAAACCTGAAAGGTGAGGTTAGTCTGTATGGGAAGAACATCAAATCAAAAAATCAGCATAAATATCCAACTGGCTGATTTATTTTTTGTTATTTGACATTAAATATTCCTGAAACAAAATAATGTTTGGGGTCTTTCCTCCACTTCTTTGCTCCATGTGGATACAGGATCCTTGGATTTGGCTTTTCTCTTTATTGGTAATAGTGTTAACATACATGTAATGATGTCAAGTCTGACCTGGTGCACGCTTCCTGTCATGCATGGCTGCACTAAGGCTTAAGTGTAATTTCACTGTGAGTATTGCACAGCAGGATCTGCCATCTATTGAATGTTCAGGTCATCAGATAATAAATGATTGTTGTGCCAGTAGTATTGTGCTCTGTTCTTCAGAATGAGAACACCTCTCAGTCACTACCCTGAAGGCTGTGTGATGATGTTTACCAGAACTAAACTGTATAAATTAATAGCACAGCGGAGCATTTCTGTGCAATCTGAAAAATACAATCGCAGCTTTATTATTATTTTTCTGTAATATAAGCCACAGATGAATAACAATAAAGAGTGCAGATAAACATCATTTAGAATTCCAGTTAATAAAAAAAAAGCTGCATTCTTGTTGCAACTTTCAGTTGCTCCTGTATGTTAGTGCCTTAGAGGCTAAAAGCTACAGTAAAGCCGTGACGTGAATACCCAATGAGGCGTTTGGACACCCAGAAGTTGCTAAGCCAAGCACAAACTGTCGTTAGAACAGTTCTAGGGAGTAAAACCTGCAGGGAGGCGTCCCAAGGTCAGAGAGTGCTCTGACTGCTCAGCTCATGTCGCTCCTTCAGTCTGCATCAGTGTTTACATACATTTCCCTCCATATCTGCTATATCTGAGTTTCCAGTTTGCTTTTCACCTATCAGTTTGTTTTAAAAGCCTAAACTGAAGTATAATCACATAGCTTTGGGACTGAAAAGGCTTCAAAGCTGCACAAAAAACTCTGATTTAAGCAACAGAAGTTTGGCAGTCGAACCAATGAAACATGAAATCATGCAACTGTGGAAATGAGATGTGATGATGGAGTTATTGTAATAGCTCCCAGCTGTCTGCATTTCACATTTCATATTTCTTCTCTAGTTTTTTCATTCAGGCTAATCATTCTCATAAGCCCTGTGCTGCATTTATTGGTATGGCTCATCATGAATAAATTAAAAATGATTAATTAAAAAAATGCAATATTAAATAGTAAAAATGCATCATCTCTGTCCTGCTGTGTTGTTAGTTGAGTTGTTATTGTACCTCAAACTTTGCACATCATGGCGTTCGGAGGCCGTGTTCACAGTAAATAAGCTTTCAATAAGCCTTGCGGCTCCTTCCCCCCAGTGTTCCTCCTGATCATTGCCTGACTGTCATGGTGCCTTTCGTGGTGGCTCAGTTGGCAGCCTGGCGAGAGGTCATGTTGGATTATAAAGCCCCCTGTGTGATAAAGGTTACTGCACTAAGCTACTAGCGGGGTGCATGGGTGGATCATTCGCACAAACACACATACACACTTGAGGAACACACACATTACATGAGTCAATCAGCACCAAGGATTCTTTGATACCCACCGCTATGCAGCTGTGGATTGTTCCATAACTGATCTGCTGGTTAATCTATTAGATTCAAGATGATGGGCAGATAGTGAACAAGACTAAATTGATTAAAAATGCTCTTTAGTAAAATCCTGATCCATGCGGATGGAGGATTGCATCTTTCCCCGAGCTGCTATCATCCTCACACACCATCTGGCAATACATCTTTTCTTACTTGTCCCCAGGAGAGCATTTTGTCTCCTCATTACATTAAGCAAATATAGATCTGGCCATTGGGAGGCACTATAATTTACACTCTTTCTCATTTGTGAGTCTTTACCGGTCAAAATAACCACATTACTTATTGAGTAGTGCAAATATGAGGTATTATGAGTGTTGGGAGACTTGGTTCAGTCCGACTCTCTAGTCTGCATGTCAGGTGGGCGTTTTTAGTGGCAGACCAAATAATTTCTCCTGTCTGTAACCATGGCAGCAGCACAGAAAAAGAGGGACAGAGCGTTTTTGTGTGTGTGTGTTTGGGGGTGTTTTCTGATGTGGTGCAACAACATATCAGCTGCAATCATTTCCTTTCTCCTCCCCAGGAGCACGTCCCGACCCTCAAACCTTCATTAACATGACTGTGTTGATGTGCCATGAGGTCGGCATCTATCTTGCTTCATTAAGCTTGAGACAAATTTCATATGAGATGATGTCAGGGGTCATATTCCAAACAGGTTTGCATGAATAATAAACGCTCAGTTCGGCAGATTAGGGGAGGTCAAGCACTGGCGGGGAAAAACAGATGTGATATACGGTACAGGTGGGCGGAGCCAAGGGACGGCGGATCTGGGATGGTTACCTGGGACATACATTGAAGGCCTGCTGTCATTTAATTGTTGAACACAACACTCAAGCACGCTTGACAACAAATGGTGAAAAGTAATTTAATATATATTTTGTCAAACGCTGATTGTAATTTTCACAAAGACGCGGTCACAGCTCAGTGGCCATTTTACACAAGTGGGATTACTAAAGGAGTGGCAATATTACGTGACCTTCTTGAGAGGAACATGGAACTTTACATTTATCTTTTGAAGAGCAAATCGCCATACCGATAGAATTTCATAAATATCATTTATATGGAATCAATTTCATATACATGCACATTTTTAACATGCTAGGAAATTACAATGATACACTTTGCTTTGATGCTTAAATAAAATGCTATGGGGGCCTTGTTCACGTGGCAAGGGCAAAGAAATCAAACAGCAATTTACAACTGCTCTTTTTATAGATTTGTGCATCTACTGCTGGGCCTAATGCGATCTTTATTCGTGGATTGCACCATTTAAATAGCAGTTACTGTATATATGCAATCCTGTATTGCCCTCAAGCGACATCAATAAAGTACTTTTTAGGAAAAGATGCTATAATGTCCATTTTTAATAAACAAATACAATAGCTGTGAAGATAAAGATAATATATATTTGTTTTTTCTTCAGAAAAATTAGTCTACTGAGGCAGAAATTCCAGTCTTTATGTTTGCATTTATATTTTTGAATGTAATTATAACTACACAGACCTTTTAAGAGAGAGATTAATGATATAATCTCAAGATAATCCCAAGTATACAGACCAGTAAATCACATTGAAAAAGAGGAAGGTGAAAGGAAAGAGAGCCCGGGCGTACAGGTCAATTCTTTTTGCAGCAGTGGGGATCACTGGTTTTGGGGGCGGAGGTTTCTTGTTGTTCTTGGACTGGGATTTGCCGGCACCGGTGTCGATGGGCTTCCCGTAGCAGTCGAAGTTCGACAGCTCAAAGTCCCGCGGGAGGGATCCCACGATGCTGAAGTCGTTGGTCCTCAGGTCTGACTTTGAGGTGCACACCTTCTTACAGCGAATTTCAGCAACCTGGTTACAGAAGAAAGATGACAAGGAGGATTAAGCTTTGGCTTCATTTCCTCTTTTTTAATCCCCAATCTACAAACCAACAGCCTCAAGTTCATTTTGACACCAACTGAGGCCATTTTTGTTTTCCAATACTGAATACATGAATCAAATCTGTCCCATTCTCTTGGATGAGTGCTGCCATCTCACACTGAGATGGGACGCTGCAAAAACATGCACAAACATGAAATTCACATGATTGTAATAAAATGACGTTAGTTTCAGGACAGGGGAGTGCAGTTAAAGATGATTCGTGCTGTCACATGGGGTCCTTCGAATCAGCTCTATAAGCTATCACGTGGCAAAAGGGTTCTTCTTAAAAGTCAGCAAAATGTGTGGAAATAATCCCGTTCATCATTCTCCCCAGAGGCCTGCAGAGTGTGCAAGATCTAATCAGACAGTGGATGCTTACTCACTTAAGTCATTAAGCTCATTAAAGCTTCATTATTATGATTTGGTTTTGAAGGGAAAACCCAATAAACCTTAGCGTAATCCTCTCGAACCAAACGTGCTTCGGTGAAACACAGACCCAAATTAATTTTAATTAGGTTCAGCGGAATCCACGGCCCATCTGAGGCATCCGAGTGCCAACTGAGCGGCCGTTACAGTCGCTGAGATCTCCGCAGTAGATCTGGGCAGGATCATGTTGAACCAGCGCTGCAGTGTTTTTGTGTTCGTGCTGTTTGTGGAGGTGGGCAGTTACATAACCTCCACGCAAACAACCATGAACACATCCCTGAAACATGGCGATTAAATGTCAATCATGGTGGCTGATGTGACAAAATCATGACAGTATGGATTTGAGATTTCTCTATCTTGAACTTTGGGTTAAAGGGTTTGAATCTCTGTTGCTAAACACCAACAAATCCCAGCCGAGGGTACTGACGTGTAGGGTGCTGACGTGGAGCGGCGTCCCCCCGGTTCCATTGACCGTGTTGTTCCTGGGGGCGGGGCTTTTCCCTGCAGCCTTCTCCCTGGATGCGATCTTGGCCTTCTCGTCCTCGATGCGTTTCGGGCTGTTGAGCATCACCTGAACCACAGCGTACTCCACCAGAGAAGCAAAACCAAAGAGCAGGCAAGCAATCAGCCAAATGTCGATAGCCTTGACGTAGGACACTTTGGGCAGTTCTGAGGCCAAGGACGTGCACTCGGAGGACAAAGAGAGCACCGAGAGGATGCCTGCAGAGACAATAAATGCTTGGTTAAAATTCTCATGTCTCACTTTTGCTTATTTTTTCCCATAGAACCTATATTTTTTAATAGGGATATGAAAATATCTGTTGCATATTACAACTATGCTGAAACGCCCAAAGACAGCAGTACTGCAGGAGACATCGGTGTCACCATGACAACCTGTGATCTCCTCGACAGTGTGGATTTAACTTAGGCACGCAAACACTGATATTTTGGAAGCCTACAAAAGCCCTCCAGAGCTTTGATTAACAATTTTGATCACTCCTTTTGTCTTATTGCACTGATTTCTTTCAGAGATAAAACAGACCATGTGACAAAAGATGAAAGTAATGGTTTTTATCTTTGAAAAAAATGAAATCTGCGACTTCCTATTTCAAATAAAATGCTTTGTAAGGCAACACATATTTTAACTAGTACATCAGCTAACATGTGTAAAGAACAGTAATGGAACGGTTAAATGATCACATGGATGTCCACATGCACATGCACACACACAGTCGCACCGCTCGAGGCTATAAATGAGAGTAGAATCACACCTGGGTGTTGACTGACCTGTACTGATCCCATTTAGTGAGGAGTCAGATGGGGCTTCCAGGAGGAGGAGGAGGAGTGATGATGGAATGAAAGTGGTGATAAACAACTGGAGGGAGGATGAAGAAAAGGAGGCAGTGGACATGTGGGACAACAATGGACTATCTTATCCATGCAGCCCAGCACGCAGCTGCCCATGTGATGCAGTATGTGGCTGACATGCAGCGCCTGGGGTGATGCATGTCTGGATGGCTGACCAGTCACAAAAGTTGCTTCTATCACCCTAAAAACTGACACCGCAGTAGCACAAAAGCATAATAGCTGAATTACCATAATGCTAACTGAGTCACTATTACACTGGGATGGCATTACGTAAGGTGGGAAGATGGGAAAATGGCGTCATTTTCACTTCAACACTTTCAGAGTTTTCAGGAGTGACAAGTTGAGTTTTATGAGGTGAAAAAGAAGGAACCTAAAGCTCCGATGCCCCTTTTAAATCGTGTTCAGGGAGACCCTTTCAAACACTGTAATTGAATCAAACTCTTTGTTTTTGTGGTTACTGGAACGGTACAAACGAGACCCAGCCAGGGCCAAACTGTTACTGCATCCCCACTCGCATAATAACAACCTTATTTAGGGAATGCATCATGTCCTCTGGTTTACAAACAGCTTTATTTAATTTGGTTGAGAGGGATCAGATTTTCCTTACTGATCATTTGACCCTTTTTGGATTTAGATGTTGCCACAGTGACTTGGTGGCGAGTTGACCTACCTAATGCGGCAGTCAATAATTTAATCATTTCAGAATTCCTTATGTCACATTTAAATATAGACACATGGGCTGATATCAGAGAGGATGTCTGCCATTTTTAGTATGTCTGTTGCCCTCATTTGTCTTTGCGAACTGTACGTGATAACTTTATCATCGCTTTAATAGGAGATTGTTGGTCAGAAGATTGCATGTTGCCATTTAAAAGGCCCCTACTTGCCTAAACACTCCTGCAGTGAGCCCCATCTGTCCATGGCAGCTATATTTAACGGTTTCTCCCACAGAGATCAACACTGGAAATGGTAACATGCTTGAACCATGAAACCCTTCATGGTGTCAAAGTGACTGATGGTTTCTTGATTGAGGTAATTACAACCATGATTCTTAGCAAAGACAACCAGTAATAGTCGAGCCACTATTATCCCCTTAAAGGGAAATTTATACTTAAAAGCAAATTCTACCCTATAGTTGAACATTGTCGCGACAGCAAAATACATATTCAGATCATGTGTATGACTGAAATCTAATAGAAGTGATCTAGTAATCCTCACCTAAGGGAACCCTTGCGGCACTTGCATCAGGGTTGATCCAGAAGGACAGCCATGAGAGCACCACAATGAGCAGCGTGGGGGCATAAACACCCATCATGTAGAACCCAACCTGTCGCCTCAGGGTGAAGATGACCTCTACGCAAGTGTAGTAGCCTGCACAAAGGAGGCAAACATACTCAAATGTCAACAGCAAAGTTTACTTCAAAATGCAAGAAAAGGCAAGAAAATTGGATCTGGGCATTATAAAGTAATTTAGTTCCACTTTAAAGCCTCCAGCCTCTGAAAGATTTAGCTCACAACTGCAAGGTCTTGGGAAATTGTTTGGTGGTTGGCCAAGAATGACTGTGTGCGCGTGTGTGTGTTTGTTTGTGTGTGTACCATCTTGTACATATTACAGAGAGCTAAGAGCTGTATCTGATGTGAACCATTTTGCACAAGGCAAAAGAAAAGTCCTCTGATGAGCTTATTTCAGTGCCCAGAAGTGCAGCTTTCAGAAGGTCATCTGTCGTCAAAGACAATACGTTTTCAATTGTGAATGCAGCACTTTGAAACAATCAGACAGCTTCTCCCGGAACCTCGGCAGCGGCGTCGTACGTTTCCTCTTTGCTGCTGATGGGAAGGTCCAACGTGATGGTCGAGTGGGTCTGTTAAAGTAATATTTAACCAGCCCGGGAATCCGGCTGAGCTTTACGCAGCGAACGGGGGCCGCCTGCGGTGCGGAGCAGGCTAGAACCACTCATACACAGAAGTGAGCTTTGTGTCTGAACCGGTTACCATGGCAACCTTTTAAAAAGGCTGAATCATTGCCAGCTCTGAGCCTCTTAAATGTGAGCACGGAGGTCATGCAAGCTGTATTGGCTGATAGAGATTTTCCAATTCACTGAATGCGGTTACTCTCGTATGGAACAGTACCAGGAGGGCTTTTTTATGGGATTTCACTTTAATAGGAGAGTGCCCTGTCCTGCCACAATCCTTGGGAAAGGGTCAGTGCGACAGTTCTGAAACTAAGCACAACTGTCAAAGATAGACCCAGGTTGTATTTTCACTGACTTAACTATTAGTTCTTAATTGGAGAGTCAGCAGAATCTCACCTGGTAAAAGAGCTGGTTCGGTTTTATAGCCATGATTGACAGGTGCTGATTGGTTAAGTGGCTCATAAAGAGCTTCTTTGCTAACTCATCTGCCCTGCCAGGTCAGTGATGCTTGCATGTAATGTCACTACAGAGAGATCACACCCTGACACAGAAACAACTCCAGCTTCATTTCCGTACACAGAATAAAATGACGTGGTGTCATCCATCACCCTCAATGGACTCGCTGTGCACCACATAGATTAAAAAATTCACAACCCGCTTCCACTATATCATATCCTGATGACATACTCCAAAATGACAGATGGATAATATGCAACTTTTAGCCTGACAGTAAAAAAAGGGGTGAAAAAAGGGGGGAAGCATGTTAGCTACATGCTGACGTGCTTCTAGTTTGGAGTTAAGGCAGAACTATCAAGGTTAATGCAGTCATAAGACCATGCAAAGCTGTGATAGTTGTAGAATAATTGGAATGTTAATCCTTAATCCTTGACCAATCAGAAAGGAAAATTAAAATTAGATAACAGCGACGTGATGATATTTGTGCTTTAACCAGAGAGATGGTCTTATAGTATCAGTCAGATAAGGATTTTTACTCTGAATTAATCATTCGACATCATCTAAAAGATCCATTAACCTTTATCTGATTTCTCCAAGGAGGAACACTGATTGTACAGTGACCGCACCAAAAATGACACATGTAGCTGCTGATCTCAGAGAGCTAATAGAGAGAGCTAACAAGAGCAAATACCTGAGCTTTTTAACATATTTGTGGTAGCACAGAACATAACAATGGCTCTCACCTGGATAAAACCTGGATATTTTAAAGAGAATAAATTTAAAAAACATGTAAGAAAAGGCCAGAGATAATTAGAATTCAAAGCAATAACAACACTTGCACTCTATGGAGATGCTCAAACTCATCCATGCTACAGTATATCACACATTACTGTAAAGATGATTTGTCTTTGATAATCTGTCTGAGAATGGCTCTACCTGTTCCCGCATAGTATTTGGTGCAGTTCCCATAATCAATATCTTCCTGTCTGATGTCAAACTGTGGTAGAGCTATCTCATCCATTTGCACGGGGTCTCCTGTCTGCCACATGAACTGCAGGTCGTCTGTGGTGTAGCCAACTGGAGAGAAACCACATTCAAGTCATTGTATAGTGCACAGTAGATATTAAACTGCATATTTCTTGCTCTTGATTTCTAGCTTTACATGTGTTTTGCAGAACTGAAATAGAAAGACTCACAGCTTTCAAGTTGCATTTTGCACCTCTGTGTGTCCATTGGGAATAACGTGAGATCCAGTGGACAAGAAAGGGTGACAGACAATCTGGAAGAAAAGACCTGGAATTTACTCTATCAAAAAAACCCTACTTATCTTACATCTAATTACAAAAAAAACACAACCAAGTTTGGCTAATATTGGCACCAGAGAGCAACGAAACTAAGCAGCAGCATTCATCCGACTACATTTTCACGGAATTGTTTACTTCACGAGCAAATGCGGTGACACGTCTTTAGACAGCTATGAAAAGGGAAAAAAACACCTTTAAAATGCCATGACATTTTCAGTCAGACGTGAATAAAATGAAAAAAAGACGTTCTAAAAATGTGATATTAAACCATGCTAGGAAATAAAGGTTGTTTTTTTCATTTTTATCGTTGCATGGCTGCAAAATCTTCTGTGAAAGTTCACAAACGGTCACACACACACACACACACACACAAATCATGAAATTCAACCAATCTGCTACCTCATACTAATCAGAACGTCTCCATTCCGGAATATAAACAGGAGGATGTTCTCCTGGGTGACGTCATGGAAGTTGGCGCTCTTCTCGTTGGCGAAGAACAGGTCAGGTTTCCACAGACATTTGAACATTTTGGGGTCGACAGTCAGAGAATCTGACTTGAAATCTGGTGGAAGCTTCAGCCTGGGGTCGTTCCAGCGCTGCCGCAGGAAGATGTTAACTCTGTAGTCCTGTGGAAAAACAGCCGCAAAGGTTCATCCAGGTGGATTTCTGAGGAAGTCACTTTTCAAATGACGACAGGCTACAAGAGTCCTTCAAATCAATTCTGAGTGTTCTGGATGATATTTGATCAGAATATGAATCATTATTTGTGTTCCTGTTGCATAAATTCACTAAAATTCAGTAACTTCCTGTTATTAACATTTGTCCTTTTTCTAAAAATCCACCTATTTGGCCTCATGCACTCTAACATTTCCATACAACATTCCTCTAAAGTGAGGAAAAGCTATCATTTAATGATGAACGACCATAGCGGAAGTGTGTGTTTTTTCCTCTGGGTAAATCATTCAGCTAATTTCAAATCAATGATTGCAAAGAAACTAATGCCGTCAAACCTGATAGCAAGACGAGATAAGGTATTCAAACATGTGCACTTGGTCAAACACCAAAGACCTGAGCCATGGAGCCAGATTTTTAAGGTTAATTAGGTAACTTATGACTTTTGAGTCACTTCTCGTTAGGGTGGATGAAACGTTATCATGCTGTTAAAAGGTAACCAAAGGTGTGCCGGCAATGTTTGATGTGCTTCCTTGAAGATCTTTCTGTCCAAATGCCTAAAAAATGCAATGCTGCTTTTTTGGAGACTAGCCCACTATCTTTACTGGTGAATGACAATGAATGTATAACACATTTATTAGCATTTTTATGCCATCTGTTGAAGAGAAGAAGAAGAAGAAGAAGAAGTGAACTGTATTGCATGAAGCGAACCGATCAGAAGAGCCGCATTCATTTTGCAGGTCTTTGGGGAACACAAAGCAAAAAGCACCATTGGATTAATGTTGCCGACATGAATGCGTAACTGTCCGTTGTTTCGTTTCTAAATGTGGCCGCTGGCTCTGCTCAGTGCACGACCCAGGCCAAGATACTAACCTCAATCCTTTCGTTTGTCTGCATTGATTCCATGCAGGTGAGTTGCTGTGTTTAACTGCATGCATGTGACATATACTTGATCTAAGGTTAATCTTAACCTTAAGGTTCTTTAGGTTAGAATCATTTAAGTGTCAGGAATCTGTCTGTCCAATGACAGGTCTGGCAGACGTTCATCTACTGCATGATCCAAAACATTCGCTCAAGAAGTTCTAGCAAGTTATTCGATACATAAGAGATATTTGATAGTCAAATGTTTAAGAATGGGTAAGAAATTCAGCAACAGCCCTCAATGTGGTTTATTTTCCTGCCAGTGAACATTTCTGAGAGGGAAAGCAGGTGGTCAGAGTGTTGATGCTTGATTTTGGAAAAAGTTGCTCCGACACAACCTGATTTGACTTTTAAAGCGACGCTGATAACAACAGCTGGGGCCTCCTCAACACTTGAAAACCAGACAAGGAAAATCTATCTTCCCTCCTCCCGTTTGACTCTAAATCTGCCGGCGTATTTGCATATGCATTGAATTCCTGAGGGATTTAACAAGGAAGCGCAGAAGCTGTCAATGCGAGTCATGCGAGTTGGAGCTGAGATGAGGCTGTAAATGTGAGTCTCTTCAGATCAAATATCCCACACAGATGTGACCCAATGTCCCTTCCATCACCTTCAGAATTCATTTGAAACATTCCTCATTTTCACCCCATTCTTCAGCCTTCGGGGAGAAGAAAGAAGGCAGAAATTGTCATCTGGGAGACTGTCACCTCTCTCTCTCTCTCTGTCTCTCTCTCTCTCAGCTTACACTTTTTCTTTCTCTCCTTCCATTTTCTCCATCACTTCTTATCTTTTCTCCTTCCCTGGTCTCTAAAATCTTCATATATCTTACCACTTCTTTGACATTTATTTCTGCTACATCTGGGTTTTTTGTTTGTACTCTTTTAGAAGCTATAACATGTAGTCTACATCTACCTTCCAGCAGCATTCTTCTCTCAGAATATTAACCGTCATCATGGCAGCCAAACTCTTCTAAATGCCCCACTGAACCCTCTCAAACGTGCCCAAAACATGTCCCAGAAGGTGTCTGCTGTAGCGGTTCCAGCTCTGATTTATTGCTCATGGTTGTATTGATTACCAATACTGTCAGGCTGGAGGGAGATTAGAGTTCTTACCATTGTGGTTTCTTGGATGGAACCAAAACTGTTGATGAAAATGTTCACTCGGTCTTCCACAGGAGTTCCTGGATTTGGAAAGAACAAATGCCACCTTCAGGTGTTGATTTCACTCAGCTTCTCGACAAGAGGAGATTTTCCAAGATGGCAGCGCAGTCTGCCTGTTTCTCCTCTGTTACACTATTATTAATTAGTAATACCTCCAATCACAGTTGTGTAGAATTTCCCCAATTGTTGAACTTACTTAGCTTATTTTATTTTTACTGGCCTTACAAACAAAACATGCTGCACTCCCAATGAGTAAAAATATGCCTGTTAGCAGTGGGCAATGAGAGACAATTTTCTCTCGTCCCTGCGTTTTGCATAAAGCAATAAAATTCTTAATTATGCAGGCTCCTCATTCTGATTTAAATAGATGATTTCCTTTGAGGTGTTTACAGAAGGCTGAAGAGTTTCAGGATATATTCTATCAAGCAATTCAACAAAATGAATGTGCATAATAAGGATGTGGCTCATACCCTGCATGCATTAATAGGGATAAACTAATTGTAACAAACACTCCTGGTATTGGCTAAGCAAGCGCTTCGGACTGGAATTCATGCATACACAACAGTTTAGCATGTCATTTGGGAGGTTGTGACATAGTAGATGTTAATGGACACAGAGCTTCCAGCCCACCCTGAAATTTAGAGCAGATGTCTGGCCGTCTACTGGTTGCTGGCAGGCAACTGGAGGGGGATGGGGGGGGGAGAAACACATCAAACACTGTCTCAGAAACCACCTCCACTGCCAACTGCCGCAGGATGGAAAGTAACCGAGGATCTACCTGAAGACTGGTGGGACCGTCATCACACAGAGAGCTAGCCAAGTACATCTTTGCTATTTTGATAGCTGTTTGTTGAAACTGAAGCCTTGTGTTCCCCCACTGTGGGTTTGTACGTTACACACGATGGATGGGGGGGGCGCGACAGACGTGGTGGCCTATGGTGCCAGCTCTCTGCCACCTTCAACGATGTCCTCCGGTCCCAGGGTTTAGGTGAATTCAAACCTGGACCATGCGCTCTTGATATCTCACATGATGGCTGAGGGCTAATAACAACCGCTGTGAGCTCACTTCTCCCCCCAAAAATAACCAAATAGCCAAATCTGTTATTTGACAACAATCTGCATAAATGGTTCAAAATATATGGAGATAATGAGAGAAATGAATGGCTAAAAGCTTGTTTGTCCAATAGGACGTTATTGACTTCCATTAAATTAAAATTTTGGCATAAATACGTAACAGTTTCATGTGTGACTGACACCACTACTGGACACATCTGGGCAGCGTTACTCTGTCTTCATGTTTAAACTTTTATATATTTTTACCCCCATCAAGGAGGTTACTTGACAGCTGATATCCGTCTGTCTGTCTGTATGTCTGTCAGGTTTTCTGTCTATTGGCAAAGTAACTCAAAAGTAATGAATGGACTTGAATGAAATTTTCAGGAAATGTTGATCGAGACCTTATTTCATTTTGATGATGTTCCGGATTCCAGGTGGTACTTTGACCTTTGACCAAAGAATAAATCCAAGGTTGCTTTGATCATAAACCCATTAATTATACAACCTTGTGTTGCTACTGCCACAGTATACTACAGGTGTAAGTCTCAATATTTGGCGAAATGAGCTGTTTGGCAGAAGTCTGAGCTCTCTGAGTGCTTTTTCCATGTCTGTTCATGCTGAAACTGGCTCCTGCACCGAGTTTATATTAATGAATTAAATCACCTCGTTAGCATAATGCGACTGCAGCAAAAATGTCAATTAAAAGGAGGGAGACAGACGCAGGAGAAAAAGAGACATACCTTTGAAGTTGGGCCTAATTCTGGGATCGTAGCTGACCAGTAACCTGTTCAAGATGTTACTGGTTGAATTTGCAGGAACTCTGGCCAGATCCTCAGAAGACAGCTGCCTGCACACAAAAGCAAAGAGATGGAGAGAGATCTGTAGGAATACTAAATGAGCAGGATGAATGGATGGATGTGCACCGCCGCCAGTTTATGCTCTGCATAGTTAAACTCTGACCTTAGACAGATACCAGTAAATTAAAAAAATGAATTAACCATTTATCAGCTGATGGAGGAAATTAACTTTCTGGCTGATGGTGGGAGATATTCCCTCTGAGTTTTTGATGGAAACCAATCAGGGCAGCTGACACTTAACTGCAAAGATTTTCAGAGGCTTCATTGAAAGTAAATGTTGTAAACAATGAATGGGATGTTTGATCCCATGTTGAGAATTCCCTGCATTACTGATCCATGAGTGGATTCATCCGTTAAGCTGATGATAAATAGTTCAAATGGCTTGTTAGCAGTTGTTGCACTGCTGACACCAGAGCACAAAGCCTGGTGGGAAAAGAGGATTTTTCCTCACCGCTTAGCCAAAATGTTAGAAAACATCTGTCAACGGAAAATGACCACTGCTGTGTTTACTTTCAAAGACTTTAAGACCAGAACCGCTTGTTTTCCGATGCTGACTGATGAATAAAACAATGGGATAAAGAGAGTGAAAGAGGAGAACGCGATCTGGCAGGACAGCAGGGAGAAAAAGAAAACCTCCTAGTGGGTGGCAGTAAATTCTCCTGCCAAAGAATTCCCCCCTCTCAAAGCACTTTACATATCATTATGTAAACCTTATCAGGAACTGAGGATGAGTTGGATTGCTCCACAGGAATGCTGCGCTGTGTGTGTATGCTCTGCGGTTTCTCTGATCAAAGTGAGACACATAATTCCCATCCAGTAAAGCTCTTTTTTTCTCTCTTTTAACAGGCCCGTCTGACAACCTCAAGCACAACGACTAAACTGGAACCAAGTGGTTCCCTTGATCCGCAGAGACATCAGAAGCAATAAACAGCGGAGGAAAAAAAGGCCACAGCTTTCACTTGCCAAAAAGAGAGCCACATCAAAGCTTTCTATCTTATATTTGGGACTTTTAACCATTTAAGGAGAGAAAAGGGTGAACTTGCAGTGCAGAGATGAGACAGTCCAAAGGTCTGTAAGCACACGCAGCATCGACGGCCCATCCTGGAAGATTAAAACAGCCTCACTTTTTTAAAATTGACTGATAGGCTGAGGGTGAGCTGATGTTTAAAGGGTGGAAGCTATGAGATCTTTCTCACTGCCCAGATTAGAGCTTCGTTCTGGGACGTCAGTTGGTGTGAAACGCTTGCGTCGCAGTGTCGTATTGCACTTGAGCGGCTCTGCAGTGAAGCAGCAGATGAGAATGATGAAACTTGCCTTAATATAGGCTGGAATGTGAAAATTATTAGGTGTAAAGTAGCCCATTACAGAATATTACACATCTTCTCCAGTCCATTTTCACCTTGCACCCTGCTGTGACAGCCTGCCGTGGCTTCCTTATTAGCACACTCTGGCTTTTTCTTGCCATTCTTTTTTAATCCCTATTGCATTTGTTGGCTTATTATGCTGTTTAAAGGAACCATAACTTTATGTTTTGTGTTTTTTTCTAAAGAAGAGCAGATCATTTAAGGTCTCCTCTGACAGTAAGCTCCATTGCCGAGTTTTTGCCAAACCTATAGCAAATACGCCGGTCCATACTTACGAAGGACAGTAAACCTGCTTCCCTTTCTTCTTTCCTTTCTTTGTTCCCTTTTCTTTGCTAAGTGCTCCCTCTAGGCAAAGGGACAGGACCAGGAGGAAGATGGTGATCTTCTTAATACCCATTCTGGTGTGAAGCAGACCTGTGGGATCAAACACAAAATAGAGGAGGTGTCAACATCAGAGGAGAGACACTGTGGGAACCTGAGCAGTGAAGCAGCCTGAATCATTTTTCTGCCAGATCCAGCGAGTCCAGCACTCATTCATGTGCAAGGAAGAAAGAAGGCTGCTTAAGCTTCTCCCCGTGGCTTCTCCCCTTTTGATTTGAACTGGGATGCTGTGACTTTGCCTCTTGCTCTAACGATGCGTGACTGAATAAAAATCAATCACAAACAAATGGTGCAAATTCCAGCATAAGCGCGGATGAACATTTGAATAATGATGGTCATTCTAATAAGATGGATGTGACCTCCAAAGCTAAATAAATATTATCGGAGGGCAAAAGGACCTTCTGAAGGTAAAAACCTGCAGTAAGGTATTGCTGCGTGTTAAGGATGATTTTTAAAAGATGATATAAACCACTTGAGCTGTGGCTTCATAGTTTTCAGTGAATCAATCAAAATAGGAAATAGATTATAATATTGGGTTAATTTACTCCTGCATTCTTACAATTAGAGACTATCTGATACCACTGCTAATTTAACAGTCTGTTCAGATTGTGCAGGGGATTTAATTTTTATCCATTGCATATCTGACATATTTTTGGGCAGTAGTGACAGTTTTTTTGTGGATTTACCGATCATTACATTATTGCGCAATGAAGCTGTAACATTACCTCAAATCCGTCACTATCAGAAGTCACGTCCAACTTTGTTGCCACATAAAAATACATTTTAATGCAACACTACGTTCTAACAATGGGTTTGAGCTCCAGACATCTTGTTGTTCTTGGCAGGTGGATGTAATCCATTGACTTTTTTCCCAGCTATTTTTCAGGAAATAAACTAAAAATATTAAGGAATGTATAATGCTGCATACTAGATGTGACACCTGCTCTGAATGTTAGACCTGTAATGGTAGTTGTGGTAACTACAGTGGTCTTCGGTTCTGGCAGGTCCTCAAATCTAGACCAAATCAGTGTGTCTGCTTTAAATCAGACAGATTCCACTTCCACCACCACAGCAAACAGGAAGCAAACTTCCCAGGATCCCCGTTTATTTCTTTGCATGGCTTGAAAGGGTCATTAATCACAGAGCAGCTTCGGTACCTGTGTGATTCACTCCACAAAAGGAAGTGTTGCCTTTTCTCTGCCTCGGGACAATGAGACAAATGGTGGAGGCAGAAGTCTGCACACACACGTCCCCCATCCTGCCAGCAGGACTGCGAAATAGCTGAAGCGCTTCATTGTCCAGGCAGACGCGCTCCTCCTCGGCACCTCGGCCCAGGAACTCCCAGACTGCTTCTCATCCCAACATTGATCATCATCTTTTCCACTTGAAGCAATTTCCAGCACTCCTTTGTCAACATGCAAATGCTTTTATCTGGAAACCAAACTGAGGCAGCATTGTTTCAGTCCGGGAGACGGGAGGGGGAATGTCCAACATACATCAACAACCATCCGCTCATATCAGCTGGAAGGAGCGACTGATGAGGAATGTGTAACTTGACATCCAGGAACATTTCTCAGAAATGGGTTTCACATGTGACCCAGAATTTCCTTGCACATGCTTCTTATTCTGATCGTTCTCGACATGACAGCTGATATCTTTGACCAGCTAATGCCGTCAGAAGATTAGCTCCATAATGTTGAATTTTTCTGCGCGGCTCAGTTCTGAACACTGATCAACCAAATCAACCCTATTGATCATCTGATTCCAGCAAACCTGCACCATGCAGCCTTTCTGCAGATGCAAAGTGCCTTAGCTAACTTGTTTTTGGACCAAAAATGCTGTTTTCTGAAGGTCCTCCCACGGTTAGCCCGATTGCCTCACAGCAAGAAGGTGGTGGGTTCCGTCCCAGGCTAGTAAATATGCTCTCTGTCTGTGGGTTTCTGAAGCTAATAGCTCTATAATTGTTCACACTAAAGCTAATTGTATTTATTTTGTTCTACCAAGCCTGCAGTAGTATCTAAACACATTGTTGCAGTTTTAGAAAGATAAACAGGAAATATTTCAGAAGAAAAGGATAAACCTAAGGCCACTGCTCCATTACTGAGCCCTGAGGATTGAGAAATGTGGGTTCAGCTGAGTCCATAAGTGCATAAAATGACTCTGGCATTGCCTGACTCAACTCCTGTGCCAGCGCTGTGGAGCATGGTTGTGTTTAACCACTGGCAATAAAACTGCAGATTTTTTTTAGGCACTGGCTGACGGTGACATAAGCAGCCTTCGGGGTCCAAGGTCAATTAGAAATGCTGCTCTGCCCTCATAACCTCCCCATACAGCACAGCACAATTGCTTAATACAGACCGGAGCAGAATTTAGTCAAATGATAAACAAAATCTGTATTCTTCATAGCTACGTCATGAGTTCTCAACAGTGTATCCAGCTTATGGTGTTCGGAAAACAAACCTGTAGCTGCCTGCCGGCTGCATTTTGCTGCTGTTAAGAACAACAATAATCAAGAAATTGTGATTATTGACCAAAAAGCTTAAACATGACAAGAGCAAAGAGAGAAAAACATAGCAGCGACCACCATGACAAAGTGGTGGTGGTGCTGCTGGTGGTCGGGGGTAGGGGGGGGGGGGTCAATACTCACTGAAGGCGTTGTTGTCGTCACAGTGTACCTGCGCGCACGTTACGCATATTAACGACGGGAGTGACGTTTAATAACAAACTGTGGCACACTGCTGCTTACCCTGTGGTGTCCAGCTGTTCCTTAAAACAGGAGTGAAGCTGTCTGTGCAGGCACTCGTGCACTCGTTAACTGGACCGGCCGGAATCTTTCTTTTCCATTCTGACGTCTACTCGACCCTCTGACGCAAAAGATTGAACTGGTAAAAAAAATAGATACATAAAGAGAAGAAACGGCTACATCTCCACAGATCTCTATCGTTTCTCTACTTCCGCGGTCCGTTTGTCCTTCTTCCTGACTCTGTGTTTATATCTGCAGCCCTTTCGCCTCAGCTCGGGATGCCCAAGATGGAGGCTTGCGTGTATCTGTCATGCAACACGCGCAGCCGCGGTTGCGCGGAGCCGGATAGCAGCATCAGCACCAAGGACAGCCGCTCCCCGCCTCCTCCTCCACCCCCACCCCGCGTCCAGCGCAGCATCCGGAGCCGCTGCGGGGCGGTGACGCAGCTGCCTGCACGGGGAAGGAGACGCTGGCGTTCACGTGACGGCCGTTAACGCATCACAATTGATGGCGCTGTCCGTGCGGCGTTCAGGCTGAAGAATGTGCACGATATTAAGAACCATAAAGCAGGGGCTGATTACAGGAGCTGATTCTCTTCTTCCATCGGCTTAATAATTCATCTAATAATCAGCCTCACATGTTTAGGCTTGCTGAAGTGAGTTATTTTTTTTGGCCAAGTAAGAAAAATGACCGAAATTAATTGAGAAATAAGCATCAGTTTGTATTCTTTGATTAGATTCGTCCCCCCCAAGAGTCGTTTAAACTGACAAATTTCAATATAAACTTGCAAATGTTCGACAATATTTGGATATGAAGAGCTATAAGAGTTAAACTAAAGTCTTTAACGTCATTGTTAATCAGTTCAATTGCAATTTTTACTGCCTAACTGCATTTTTGCCTAACTATTTTTGCCTGACTGTAATTTGTGGTTTGGAGCAGGTGTATTAGTCCAATGAATAATAATGCTTCTCATCTTAGTTTTAACTGTTCAGAGGTGAAGCTGAAATAATGCCACCTCCACTGGAACCACCATTATATTGATCAATTCTTATGGATTTTCTATTCATTGACTCATTGCCTCAATGTGTCCTGCTTGGCTGCATGACCAGGTCTAATGCAGACAGGCAGTGATGAGCTCAGAGTTAGCTGACACCCCCCCCCCCCCCCACCGAAAGAGTCCACAGGTGGCCCGTACCAGCGTCTAGACTCTGGGTATGGGAACCTCTCGGGGCATATCGTCTGTGTAAGCACGCATTCTTAAGTGGAATTTGACTCAGTCTTTAGGAATACGCAGTGACACATGCTACGAATAGAATCCCTCGAGCAGATTTGAAACAGATTTCTTTTCTTATGACCACATCAGTTTGGATCTGAATTTTAAAGCAAAAAAAAAAAAAAAGGCATTTTTGATTTAAACCTCCTCTTCAGTGCTTACAATAAAAAATAAATTCCACTGCAGATTAATACCACGTTGATCTGCTTTTCCCTGCAGTTCTGATCTATATCTCACCGGTGTTATGTCAAACAACACGGGAGGCCTGTCCACATTGATCCCTGCGGGACAATTTGGCCTGCCGAGGCCTTTCCATTTGCATAAACATTAACTTTTTGTTTGTGTCCGGAAAAGTTCAGTGGCAGACTGGAAGCGCCATCTTTGATGTATCATTTGCGGGTTGGACAAAAACATCAAGTTGGGTTAGAAAAGCAATTTTGTGTGGTTACAATACATAATGCGCTGCAGATACGTCAACTGCTGGGTTTTGTGTGTGGTTGCTTTTCATCCAGATGGAAATAGATGTTTTAAGGTTATTTTTACTCTTATCTTATTTTAATGGGTTGGGTTTTCTTTCCATGCAGAACAAATGGAAACTTCCCTCAGAGAAGCTTAGCAGAGTGACGTGATAATACTAAAAGTCCCTCAAATGGAGATTTATTTTTACTGAAGAGTCACCGTTTAGAATCCAACCTAAATAGCGCACACACGTGCAAAAACATGCTTGTGGAAGTTTAAGTTATAGGATGCACGGAATTACAACCGTCAGAGTTCAAAATCGCATTATCCATTATTAAACAATGAAATTAAGAGTAAAGTGGCTGCATTTCATGTATAATACCTCAATGGGATGCACATTTTAATCAACCAAAACATAATCTATACACGAAGGGTTGAGTATCCTTCAGTTCCAGTGTGGAAAACATATATCAGACATTTGGGCTCGCATATCAGTTTTAAACTAAAATACAATCCTCAGGAAGAGCAGCCAATGAGGATGCAGAAGTCTGAAGAGTGCTCCAAATAGAATCTAGTTTCACTCCCAAGTCAGATTTTGATGCTGAGGTAAAATGCATCAAACAATGATGTGACAGTTCCCCTCCTCCCGGACCAAATCCTGAATCATGCATGGTGCACCATGTTACAAAATTTAGATGATAGTCACGCTACTACATGACATTACTGCATGAGCACACACACTGCATCTTTGACCGTGCAAGAGCTGCAGAAGTGGGCTGCCACATCACCATTTAACTGAAGGATTCAAGGAACTTTATTGTCTAACAACACACATTAACAAATGGGATGAACTTTACACTCAGGTCCCAGTTATAACCTTTTAAAAGGCTTATGAAAAAGCAAGTTTTGGCACATTGATTATTTATTTTCATAACTAAATAAAGATGTTTTAAATGTTGCATTCTACGTTGTATTCCCATAGCAGGTAAATGGGGAAAAGTGTCTCCTTGAAAATAATCTCTCCCCAAAATTAGCATGTTTAAAGTGTTAAAAATAAAATATATCAATGGGTAAACACCATATCAGAACCTTTTCTTGGGTCTGATTTTCAATCAAAAACTTAATAGTCCACAACTACTAAGTGTAACAAGGACTCAGTGGGCAGGAGCCTGGCTGCAGCCCTGTAGGGTACCACCAGGGGGCTCTAGTTTCAAAGCCAAATGCAGCCAGGGGCAATTAACACCCTAAAGTCCAAATCTTCAAAGTGGTAATTTTAGAGTTAAATATTGTACTAACTGTCAATATTGACTGATAAATGTGTGCAGGCCCCTGCGGAGCAAATATTAGCACATGACTGAACTAACAACTTATTATGTACAACACTGAATGCAAAAGACCCTAGTTTGTGGATATTTTTAGAAAGTATTCATCATTTTTTAAATACTTTTCTTTTGAACTTCCAGTGGAAGCCACAGAGTCCCCCCCCCCGATGGACCACACAGTAACAGCTCCTGCTGCCTCTACTGGAGCTTCGGCCTTTTAAATGAAGTCATCTCAAAAGCGTTTTTCCTTCCCCCTGAGGTACATTAATGTGCTACGATGAGGCTTTAGCCAACGCATCCACCCTTTCCTGTTTCACTTCCTTTCACCTGGAATCAAATGAGGGCATCCCACTCAGTGACAGATGTTGGAACGATGGTGCGTGTCCCCAAAAAAGGCAAAATTCCACTGGGAATTACCACCAGTGAATTCTCATTTGGGGACTTTTCCCACTGTGCACTGTGGACACACAAACTCTCTGGATGGCTTGTCTGCGTAAATCAGCTGTGCCCCCAAAAGGTCTTTCTTGCTTCTAATTTCCTCTGTTTATTCTATTTCTTTGTATCAAAGCTTGAGCTTTTCACAAGACCACCGTGGGAGTGGCAATCAAATGTGGACG
This sequence comes from Takifugu flavidus, assembly GCF_003711565.1. Taxonomy (NCBI): domain Eukaryota; kingdom Metazoa; phylum Chordata; class Actinopteri; order Tetraodontiformes; family Tetraodontidae; genus Takifugu; species Takifugu flavidus. The sequence goes on along the minus strand of NC_079528.1, from coordinate 6,699,671 downwards.
AGACAAAATACCCGGCTTTTACAGACAAAACCTCAAGGAGGGAATGAGTGTATGCGTTTGCGTGTGTGTGAGCGTGTTTGCTAGGAAGGGATTCCACAAATTTGAAGTGCTGACATCTGCTGCAGGCCCTAGCAGGGATGGAATGTGATACTCTCCTTTACACAAAGGGCCTTGGCCCTTGTAGCAGGCACAAGAGGACCTCTATAGGTCCTCCTCCATGGAGGCAACACACACACACACACACAACACACACACACACAAACACACAATGAGCGTTCCTTCCTGATGTCTTTTTTCCAGCCATTAACTTCAATTATAACCTCCGAAGCTTCCTTATGCCTCGATACTGGTAGATGGCTAAACTGCACTCTCTTCTTTAAGGAGGTAGTTTGTGAACTATGTGAGACTGGGGGTAAATTGCTGTTGCATTGCATCATCTGTCTGGCTCAATGGGTTCAATATGTCTGTCTCTCCTTTGATTTCAGTGTCTGTGCTGCAAGCAGACTTACAGCTTGCAGTGCACGGGGAATACACCGGCGGATTTGCCAACAAAAGGAGGGACAAGAGTGTGCTGGGGAGAGGGGAAATTGGGAACAGGTGGGGGAACTGCTCCAATTGCTGCCTCTGCTTTGATATGACAAATTGAGAAGCCCCTAAACATTTCCTTCCACGGCGAGACCCCAGCAGAATGTGCCACACTTTTATGAGATGCTTTGTACGGAAATACAAATGTCACACAAAACGTTCAACTGTCACATTGATTTACTCAATAATTTATGTTATTATCTACCTTGGTGATTGCAAGACATCAATACAGTGCTTTGATAGCAGGAAAATAATATATTAATATACAAAATAGTATATAAGTAATTTGGCAAGTCCCAATTTCCCACTTTTGTGGGGAAAAGACGTTCATTGAGCACCAAATTATACACACACACACACACACACACACACACACACACACACACACACACACACACACACACGATAGAGTTAATGAATATTTGTACTCAAAGGGTGCATAGCTGTTAAAAAAAATGTAGAGCAAGTGGGACGTCCCGTGCTTGTGACACGAATATTGGTTGAAAGAGCTCATTGGACAAGGCAGCCGAGTCAACGTGCTGAGGAGTTTGGAAGTTGTACTTCGTGCACAGCACCTGTTGTGCAGTCACTTGGCAGTCTCCAAAGAGCCAACCCTCGACAGCGAGCAGCGATACTTTATCTTGGTCTTCTCCGACTTACGTCTCACCAGTCAGGGGAGTTCTCCGTGTTCCGAAAGCATCCAGAGCACACATAATATCAGGTTGCCAGACTCGCTCGACGCCTCCGAGAGTGTTCGCTTTGGCTGTAATGCGTAAAGATCCGCGGAGATTTGCACAGACGAAGAGGAGAACCTACGGCGAATGCCCGCCTCAGCTAAAATGCCCTTGTGCCACAGCTGATATGTTTTCAAAGACTCGGTTTTATAACCAGTCTCGGGATTATCACTGAACTTTTTGTCTAACTCATCAAACTTTTCACGGAACCAACAGGTGCGCACTTGGATTGCGCCGAATCTGCAGCTTTGGAGGAGGATTTTCTCTGAACTTAAGGAAATATAAGTTCCGTTTTTCCCCAGATCGGACTGATGAATAAGATTATGAGGATTTTATTATGTGTTGATTCTCTCCAAATGTATCCCCGAGAGCGCCGGTGTCCTGTCAACGACGCGCGTGTGTGGTGAGACAGACCATCCCGTCAAACAGCGTTTTGTGTTCGCCAGCACCACTCATCCAAATGATCCTTCCATTATTACTCCTTCTTGCATCGCTTCTCCAACAATATGGCTCTGAAGCTGAATCAAGTCACGTCAGCAAATTTAACCCTCCAGGTGTGAAAGAGCAAAACGGTGAGTTTTCATTGCAACATTCACTTAAACGTTTATCAAACTTGCTGTGGAAAGCTTAGAACTCTGGAAACAAGTAGGTTTAGATTTATTTTTTTTTAAATGCATCTCATTCACTTGTTGTGAATGACGGTGTTTTACCCACGTTAACCCGAATCAGCCAGGACAGGAAGTTAGCACTATGCATTAAAGGGAGAGAAACAGTCTGAAATCCCAGGTCTCCACAAATGAAAAGCCACCATTTATGCAGCAGCTGTGGCTCCAGGTGATGTCGTTTGTAATCAGGTTCACCAAACCAGTTCTGCCATCAGCCTCAGCCTGAACATGATGGTAGCATGGGTCCATAAGAGTTCTGCACTGATCTTTTTTCATCCATTTGGTAATCCCCATGCCTAGCTGGGTAGCATCTGCTTCAGAGATCTAGTACAACAAAAGAATCAAGTGCCAGAATGAAATATTGAGCATCTGGTGTGCTGACCAGAGTCCCCTGAGTCCAACTCATGTGCAAATTAGTGAGGTTTCAGTCTACATTCATTCTTAATATCAGTGTAATTAAAGGCGACCTGCAACCTCCGACTGGCTCTGATGCTTCAGATGTATCAAAAGGCTGAAAAATTGATGGATGTGTGATGCGGGTGGTTGATATTCCAAAAAGCCTCTACACTGGGATGAGACAGTGATTTACACAGCAGCTCCATCTTGACGGAGCTTTACCGTTCAGGCTCCAGACTTCAGTCGTCCTTGGTTTAGGACACGGAGCGCTGCCTTCCCCACAGTAAGGGTCAGGGATGGGAAATCAGAGGCTCCTCCGGGGCCCTTGGCATTTAATCAGAGTGACTGAGAAAAGAAAACAACGGGGAGGAGAGAGGGGAGGGCAGAAGATGAAGTTAGCAGCATAGAGGAGCAGCGGCGTCAGAGTACAGAGACGTTAAACTGTCAGAGAGCTCTTTAAAACAGCAGTCACACCTTGGTGGAGGGCGAAGCCGGCCGTGGCTGTCTGTAACCTTTGACTGGAGAGGCTGAGCATTCACCTTTCTGAAGCACTTGATTGCTGATGCTCCACGATGTGATATCGATCTCTGAGAGGCACAGAGCCAGACCTGCCCGGCATGCTTAGCAGCTGTGGCCTGCACTGTTAGATTCCCCGGTTGTTTAAACCTGGCAACCGGCTTCTGACGACTCCATCGATATCAGTGAGGGCTGCGTCCCACAGAGGGCCCGGCTCTGTGAAACAACCATCTGTCGCAGTAAATGATCTGGACCAGGGTTTCAGAAGATTCCTGCAATACAGATTGTGTGTTATTAAAAAAATATGAGCATTTCCTTCCTCTGCCACGGAGGATTATGTCATAATCTGTATCACGGAAGCCATGTTCATGTGTGGACCATATGACCGATCGTGCCGTGATTATTAGGGAAAACCCGGGGCTGAAAATGACGTCTGTGTACTGGGTTTACAGATGATAGAGTGTCAGAAGTATATGCAGAAAACATTAACCTTCTCTGATTCCCTCTTTAAGTTAGACCCGCTCTTTGATTTTACTACCTCAGAAACGTAGTCACAGGTCAAAATTCAAGCATGCAGCACGCCCTCGCTTCGACCCAAAGCTTTTTATATGTATTGTTTGACATTTCCAACACAAGGCTGTGTTTTCATGTCGACACAGCCCACCTCTGGCAGGCCCCAGCACTGGTGGCAAACATTATCAGGATGTGCGGATTACCTGCAGATATTCCCGCATAGTTCCCCTCCAGCGCAGCTTGAAAAAGTATGTGACGCACAAGTTTTGCCAGTGATCACAGAGGTTGCTGTTCCGTTGAAGATTACGAGATTAGGGGGGAGGAGTGGGGTTAAAAAGGTCACGGACTGATGTGGACCACGAGCCCTTTGGAACATACATGCAGACTCCAAGATACAGAGGTGCATTGTGCATTCATTAGATTATAATGTAGACAAATAAGCAGTATAGACCCGGGATCTAAAAAGGGAAATGAGTGTGGGTGGTCTTGCTATGAAGCCATACTGCTTCGAGTGTTGGGCGACGCTGACATCATTCATTCATTCTTGGCGGAACAGTTAGAAACGGGAGGAGTTGTGTGGATAATTAGTGGTTTGCAAAGTAAAGGTGCACTTCATTGCTTTGGCTCCTTTGACTCCTTGAAGTGAGCAATTATGTTGGATTAAATAAAAAAACTTTTCGGCTTCAATAACCCAGCCCAGAGTGCATGCTCCAGTTTGAGAAGGCATCACCCAAAACCCCCTAAACGCACTTAAAACAGCAATCCAGTCGTAGCCAAGTCATTTATGGGGGGTAAAAAAATGAAAAATATCCTTCAAAACAGATTTACCCTCATTACATTTTGGATTTCTTCAGTTATGGATAAGTAAAGAGTTCTAAGCTGTGTTGCAGAAGTCTTTCGTGGCTGCTGGAAAACTGTCTGAAAAAAGAAACCAATGGTTTTGAATTAATAAATACATTCACAGCATGTGATGGAAATTTGGACACAATAATTAAAGACATCATGTTCTTTGGTGTGGATTTGGATGAAAACATGGATTTCAGGTAACAAGCCTGTCATGTCCAGACCCACAGCAGTGATTTACGCCTTGTAGGTGAGTGCTTCTCCTGCAGGGAGCCGCTCTTGTGTCCAGCTGGCTTTTGACTTTCCGCAATGTTATTTTAAGTGGTTGCCATAGTGTCCAACTCTGTTTTTAATTTGAAATTATGGGACGCTTCTTGAAGCAGTGGAGCAAACCTGGCTGAGTTTGGAATCTCCATTCATTCTTTAATAAAGGTCAGATGTTTCCTGCGCTTGCTTCCTGGGAAATCTTGTTACTAGTTTGAACTGGGCCGTACTTTAATGGGCATACTCTGAATGAATGATCGCAGCAGTTAATCATCGTGGCGCAATGGCCGAATAAAACGGTAAAGGAAGGAAGTCGGCGGGAGGCAAATCAATTAAAACAAGTTTATTATTGTCATCAGAGGATATGAATTAAGGCTTTTAAAGCTAGTTGAAACTTCAGATTTTCCTCTAGTTCCTAAAAACAGTGGTCCCCGGGTAAACATTTACAGTAGGAGGGGTTGAAAAGCGGCCACACATGTGCTTAATGTGCATTTTTCTTCACAATATCAGCCAAGAAAAAAGAAAAACACTCAACAGAATGATGTCTGTGTCTTGTAGCTGGAGGGGATTTCCCCCCCAACATCTTGAGTCCTACTGGGGGGACACTGGATAAGATATCCATGTTTTCCCTTTCAGAGCTGTTTGAACAAGAAGTGCTGTATTTGGCAGAAGAATTCCATCACCGCCTGTGCGTGGTTTGTCATTTCCAGGCAGTCTGAAGAGAGATGAATCATTAAAAGAAAAATAAAGTATTGATTTTTAAAGTGGAATTATTTCACGACCCTGGAAACTGAACTGCCTAAAGTCCAACCAGAGGTCTGAAAAAAAACTGAACATCCACATCACTTAAAGTTGCAGTTTGATGTCTCCTCCACTCAAGAAAGGCTGGATGAAGTATTTAAACCCTCTGGAAAATGATTTATTTTCCCAAGTTGTGAAACCGCGAGTCTGCGAAGGCATCGTGTTTTGGTCTGTCTGACGTGTGTTCGCGAGGCTGATGCAGCGCGTTGCGGACTGGTGGTTAAACGAAGCTGGTACAAAAAGAAGGAATGAACATTCAGCTTCATGATAATAAAAGATTTAGCCACTTGTGGGTAACAACATTATTTATGGAGTTATAAACGCCACAAAGTGGATTTGTATAAATCCTGAAGCTGTTTGAGTCTGGATTCCGCGGTAATGAGGCATGTTGCAATTAAATGATAAGAAATGGGTCGATTAAATTAATAAACCAAGAAAAGTGATTATGTGCTTGTGTGAAACTCGCTTCAAAGTTGGTGGAGAGCGTGTAGTATCCGAGGTTGGCCAAGTTGAGTTGTAGCATGGGCAAGGACTTGCACATCTGTGAGTCACGGGTGCTGGTTTGGTTGCCTAATTTCTTCAGAAATTTCTGAAAGAGGACATAAGCTAATGCACACTCATGTGCAGAGAATGCAAAGCTTTGCCTTTTTAGAAACTCTGCATCTTTGCTCTGCACTGGCTCTATTTCCCACACCCACTTTCCCTCCATATTAGGCTGAATTCTTATCTACTGAGTTGGTTTCACTGAAGGCTAATTTAGCATCCTTAGCAGGAGGACTTTGTGAATGCTATCAGTTGTTTCTCCATTGCTACTCAATCAGCTCAGTATATTGTGACCAGCTGGCAGAGGGTAAAAAACAAGGAGGAAAAAACCACTTGCCAAGTGTATCCCTCCAAAATTACTGAGTTGGGGAAAAAAAGCAGAGTATATAACTGGAGATTCCTAAACAAAGCTCCCCAAATAGTCTCAGTGCAACTCTGGTGGGCAGAGAAGAGTCTCTGCCTCTCACAGTCTAAACACGAAGGGTGGAGTAAATCGACTCTGCAGCCAGGCTCTGTCAAAGCCAGAACTCCTCATTCATTGTGACACAATTTCCATCACTTCCTGTCCTGGGCTTCTGTTTCACACTTGTCCCTGGCAAACTGCTGCCATGAGCATTTCAATCAGTAATGGGGGGGGGGCTTTGAAATATGGCTGCACTTTTAGTAAAGATTGCAACTCTTTGTCATGTCACCAGTTGAAAATAAACGTGGTTTATGTTGCCTCCATCATCTAATCCAACGTTATAAAGCATGAAGAAGAAATCCCCTAATCAGACAATGCTTTGCATTCATGCAGCGGAGGACTGATCCCCCAAAACAAAGATTTTCATTGATATAAACTTAGATCAGAACCTGAGAGACTGACATTGCCAGCTTGGCTCTTTTTTTGTTTGCACAAACCACATTTTACATAAATCTGTCTTATGACAACTGGAATTTCACTGGACCAAAAATCTTGGCAGCAGTGTGGGTTGACCTTGGACCGTATTTCTGGAGGGCACGTCTGCAGAGCTTAACAGATGTCATCCCCTCCTCTCAGAGAGGAATTTCAAAGTTTTTCTGCAGCGCTGAGTAGGCATCACCTTGCGGTTGACTGACGGAGAGCTCGACGCGGATCGTGCAGCGGAGATTCCCGCAGCTGTGTCTTTAACGGTGGGATGGAAGCAGACTTGATGACTTCAGACGCGCTTTCATCACCACCTCCTGCTGTGTCCCCTCTGGTCCTTGCGGAGGAACTGTGGCTTATTTCTGAGCTCATGCAGTGATGGAGACGACATCGTCCACTGTTTTCAGCCCATTTACATGCTGTATAAATTAGCCGATGTGAGGGAAATGCAGGCCATTGTGTCATTTTAAGTAAATTACTGGAAACAAACAGACTTTTTAAAGGGTTTCTCTCACAGGTCCTTTGCGAGACATTGTACCAAAAACTATAAAATTTGCTGTGTGTTGCACCTCTTCCTGATTTTGCACTCAGGAATGCCACATAAACATTGCGGACGCAGTTGCCACATTATCTTGACTGGCTGTTTCATCACTGCTGTGTCAGGACGATTGAAACAGTTTCGCTTCGGAACCTGATGCTCGACTTCCACTTCCTTCTGATAAAACTGTCCTCACTGTGTGTGACAGAGCGACTGCATTCATTAGATGCAGGAGATGCTTCATGGCTATCAAGCGCCATTAATGATGCTAAATTTAGATCGTGTGTGAGCAGGGAGAGCTGCTGATGCATGAGAAGGCTCAGGCAGTCCTCCGTGCGCACAGTGCACAAAGTGAACGGTGCACATCTCAATTCAAAAGACATTCGGGTTCAATAGCTGTTGCAAATCTCAAAAAACCTCTCCTTTAGTATCCGTGAGGGTCGTGTGTTCCTCAAGTGTCCACGAGAAAACATTAGACTGACTAAAATGCTTAAAAGACAGCTCGGATAACTCGCATGCCGATGGAAATCGCCACCCGTGCGCTTTTTTATTGTGCCTACTGGGAGAGGTTGCGAAAGAAAGGAAGCAGAAGCTATCAAATGGAGGCGTGGAATATCACGACTGTAATGCATTTATGGGGGAAATAAAATACACACCTGTCCCAGTAATTATCTGCAGCTAGCCGACCCCAGCTGGCTGGATTATGTCACCCAGCACATGGTGAGATGTGATATACGACACTTTGCCACTGCCGTACGGACACGGTAACCCAATCACGCACACTATTTTGAGAAAGTATGACTTTTCTCAGGCATAAATAGGTTTTTAGTGTGGCCTGGTTGCACGCTGACATTGCCTGCTTATGCTTGAATCCTCATGGGAGGGTATCCATTTCTAAGGCCCAAATGGAATGAAAACGGCTATTATGACTGGCTGGAATGGTTTTGCCAACTGTGCCTGCGTTTCTGTGTGTAGTTGCCTGCCCTCTGAACACCATCTCCTCCAAAAATCTCCTTTTAATCAGATCACGGGGAACCAGCTGGAATATGTTTTGTCTTGAAGCAATAACTTCCTACCCCATTACTCTGGCAGCCAGTTCTGCCACTGAGGCGGAATTTCATTTTACTGTTTTTACTCTAATGATTTATAATGCAGTGGGCGATGTTATTATCCATTTCATCTCCCTGAGGTCCTCGATCGGGAATGCCATGACTTGATGATTTGGATACAGCTTGCACACTGTTACTTTGTTGCAGCATGTGAAGCTGCCATCCTTGTTCCATGTTAAAAACAACTTGGCAACACCAGCTGGTTTACTGGAAGAGTGCATTTTATGTAATCAAAATTCCTGCACTGACACAGTCGAATTCTTCCAGTAAGTCAGTCAGCGATGTCCTTTGCCACTTTATTTGTCTCTTTTTCACTTTGTGGTCCTTTATCTGTTTTAATTGTGTATCACACCGACTCTGATCTTTCCACCTGGTTTATTTGCGTTACCTTTTCTGAGCTGTAACTTTACATTCATGAGGGGAAAAAGCAGACAATCAGGCGCTAATGGAATATTTCTATGCATTATGTCGGTTGCAGCAAACATGCTTTTGACATCTTGAGATGGAAATTTATATTCAAAGCATCGCTGCCAGTCAGTTCTTAATCACACACGGGGGATTTCTAGCTTTCTAATGCCCTAATAATCACCAACTGCTGCAGCCGCTGATGCTAGAGGAAGAAAACAAATTTACAAAGCCAGCACGTCTGTTCATTGCCTCCGATTAAATAAATAATACATGGATACGCTCTTTGAGGCCCTCGATACCTCTCGGCTCAAACAGTCCAACCAGAATCCTAAAGAATCGAGGGTGTTTCTTCGTGTCTTTTCTGAACATTTTGACTCCACTTTCTTCTTCACACAGAGGATTGTGTGATCTGAATTCTGAGAGGAAGGTAGCTCAGCAACAAGTGTGTGATTGTTCTCTAGCAGCTCAACCACCTCTTTCTCCTCCTCCACTGTCTTCAGCTTTGTCTGTATCTTGTCAACATTTCTAAGGCTGCCTTCAATAAAGCTTTTTTTTACAAACTCATAAAGTAGCCTCAGATCCATGCCAGCTAATATGTCACCACCAGATAAAGCAGATCTCTTCATGCACGGCCCCGCGCTGGCAACCAGAGTTTGTTCAACGTGTGCACCTCCTCAGCTGTCGACAGGATGCAGAAAAGACTCAGAGGGCGCCGAGTTCACATTCTCTTGATGTAGGTTGCAACATTGGAGGCTTGTGGTGATGGATTTTACACATTTACAAGCATGTTTTACATTCATTTTTTGGTGCCAAGGTTTCATAGTTGTCAGGGTGAAAGTGTGCTCCATTGTATCAAACCCATAAATTGTTGCATATGAACGTTGGAAAAGAAACTTATCACTTTCTGTAATTCACTAGAGCTTTACATGTTGTGGTGCACGTGAATTTATTGATTGGGGGAACAAGAGTCTTTATCGTGGTTGAGGTATTTAAGTTTTATAAATTTCGATTTTACTTTTCTCTCTTTTAGCTAAAGTCCTTGTGATTGCATTAGCTATAGATTTGCATGTTCTTTGATTAGTGCCAGAGCGTTGCCCCGGCAACAGAAGTATGACTGCTTTGGAAAGAATTCTATAAAGCATCCATGAACTGAATTTGCACAGCTTTGCAATTACACAATAACTTTTCTTCTAAAGAGAATGAACCTGCATATACAAAGTTACTGAACTCCTCCGCGGACGTTTTCTCTTAAAAACATCAATTTTTCTCATTATCTAATCTGGAAATTGCTACTCACGTCAGCTCTGCAGATCCAGGTACAAACTTGCTTGGTTTATTAAAGCCAGCCCTTTGGCAAGCTGTTATTCTGGGATGTATGAGCAGGCACTGTTCCTTGATTTTTGAGGACGCGCATTTGTTAAAACGCTGGAATCAGGTTTGATTGAAAGTATTTCAAGCTGCGAGGCCAACAGTTTAAATCTGAGGGGATTTTTCTGGGGGTGGTGAAGTAAATGTGCTCTTCACCTATTTGGCATCACGATGCTTCACGTGGCTGTAGTGAGTGTGGCAACAGGCTTAAAAGTGTGTGAGCGAGAGCAGGATGTTCGAGGAAACGAGCAGTTGTGCTCTGCTAACCCTCCCTCTGTAAATAGAGGTTGAAAGGACTATACTTTCATTACCCTGGCTTCTGCACTGCAGCGCCTCTTCTCCAGACAGCTGGGACCAAAAGGGCTATGAGGGCTTGGTGGGGTGGCTGTAATTAGAGATCTGGAGCAACCCACTGCAAGAAATCATGCTTTATCTAGAAGTGGAGCGAGGCAGTGGAATGTTGTACTCGCTGCTGAAGCCTTCCTTGATTTTTCTCCTTATTCATCACTTTACATTAATTTAGCAAACCCCTAAAAAGATCTAATGATCAGCATCGTCTGAAGGTCCTCTTAGAGTAATGTTGAATGTTGAAAATGGTGGAATTTGGTTGGAATTTGATTCCTTTTTGCCGGGCAGTTCCTCTGTGGAGACGGGGATTTCTTTTCTTTTTCTCCCAAGAAGGAGGTCTGTGTTACATCAGTTATTCAAGATAAGATTAAAGTGCTGGGATAAGTGGAGGAACATGTGTGAAGATGAATCGATTCACCATGTGAAGCTGACTGTAACCTAAGCCTGACTGATATTGTGATGCAGATACTGTATGTTCAGCCTGTGATCACTCCAGGAATTTTTGGTAGGAAACCTCGAGCCCATGCAAGCCCTCAGATTTGAGAGCTTCTGTCAACTAACCTGAACTGTGATCAGCCATGAATCATTTCTCGTCCAAGTCACTGTAAAAAATGAAATGATCGGTCTTTGATCAGGCGTAATGGCAGGGTCTGGATCGTGTATGGCGAAGCTGCGGTCCAGTCTGGCTCGCCACAGATCAAACTGTAATTTTCTCTCAGCATCCAGCTGTCCAGCTCACAGATGTGACTACAAAGCAGCCTGGAGCTGCCTTCCACAGCTGTGGAGAAATGTTTAAAATACATGCCATCCATCCCTCTGCTTGGTTTCCAGCTCAGAGGGAGGGCTTTCAGGAAAAATTTACCTCAAACTTTTACCATCTATTCGATCTTTTGAGAGTGTTTTCAGACAGAGAGTATTAGTTTTGGGTCCTATTGGTGACATTGATTGGTTGCTGATGTTGGATGTCCGTATGTTTCCAACAACCCATAAAAACCACAATGCCGACGACCTTGGATTGCGACACATCTGACAACTGACTGGGAGGTCAGTTCATCCATCTCAAATGTCGAAATGATCATTATTACGCAATTATATTACAAAGTAGACGAGTTTGATTCCACAGCGTGATGTGACCTGTCGCCTTCTGCAATAATGGAATTAGTCATTAGTGCTCATCAAACATATTATGACCTTTGTTAATTCATTTTTACTTTCCTACCGAATGTATGACACAGCTTTATTCTAATCAGTTTAATGGTAGAAATAAAATGTTATTAAATGTCATATCCACGAATCCAGTTAAAGAACTGATGGATAAGACAGATCCAGGTGGGATTTGCTGAAAAATAATGTAATTTGGGTGTAAAAAGAGAAGCCCAGGAGGCCGGAAGGATGATATTTTGTTTGATTTTGCAGCTGATACATTTAAGTCCAGATTCCGGGGGCTCGGATACATAATACCAGAGGTTGGACCGTAGTGAAAAGACTGACACTCAATCATCCGCCTTCTGGATGCCGAACACAAGTGTGGGCACTAATTAGAGGCTCTGAGAGCTGGTTCAGGGGTGGGGAACCATTGTAACCTGAGGAGAAGCTGTTGTGTGGTGACAAGTTTCAGTCGCTCAGCTGGACAGGCGAAAGCCCGGAGGGGGGGGGGCTGGAAGTCTTCAGCATGTCAGCTTCCAGCACGGCACTGCCTGTGCACGCACACTACTGTTCATTCACTATTATTAACAGCCTGCAGCTGCCCGGCTTATTTTAACCCTAATCTTAATTTTTCATCTTTTCTCCTGTAACACTTGAAGGGCACGTTTGCCTCACAGTTATGGAAGTTAAAACCTTCAGACTGGTGGGCTTACAGCTGTCAACACTGGCATTTGTTGAAGACTTATTTGGCAATTAGTTTATGTTAATGGTTTTCCAGCAACTAGGAGTAAAGTCTTTTCTATTAATACATATTATTTGATGTATTTTAAGGATTCAATTCGATGGTTTTCCTGCTGCGAGGTATTGACGTTCATTTTAAAGGGGGAAACTATTCTTCAGCAGCGCTATTCAATCAGAATGACAATTCTCTTCATTCCTAAAGAACATCATTCTGATTGCAAATATGAACCTGTGGCTGTTGGTGTGGGGAGGCCGCAGAGCAGAGACCCACCGCTGACAGACAAACTAGCAGCATCGCGCTGGGCCATCTGATCTGAAGTGCAGATGTTTGCCTTTGCCTCTGCAGTAGGTGTCAACAGATGTCCCTGCTCCCCACTTATCCTGGTTGACCTCTTTGGTAGAGAGGGAAAGGGCAGAGAGACCACCCATCACTTCACCCGAGGACCTACTGGACCATCCTAGAAATGATTGGCACCTTTCAAATATTGCCGAGAGGAGCAGTTCTCCACTAGAGAGGTTTGTTAAGGAGGTAGTTTTTAACCCGGCAGCAACATTGGAGAGCATTCAGAAGCTTTCTTCTTGAATTTCTTAAATGAGAGGATGCTCATCCTGTAGGTGTTGGGTCAACTGGAGGACAGCCACGCGCCCCTGTTTGGGATGTTGGATAGATGAGCAGCGATTAAAAGAGAATATTGTGCACTGGTAATGCTTTCAGCTGCTCCACCGTTCTATATTTGTCTTGGGCCTCATGACTGTTTCCTCTCTAAACATTAAATGTGCAAGTAAAAGCATGTTTACATGTATTCTGCTGTGAGCATCCTTTGTGGTGATGTTGCAGTGATGGGAGAGAGAACAGTTAGTACTGGTGAGCCCCCTAGAGGTAAACAGCACTATTGCATCTCTATTTTGGATTATTATTTTAAATCTGCATGCCAACTGTGGTGTGACTGATGTTGCTTTCATAACACATTTTGCATAATAATACCATCATGCGTGGATGAAAACTAGGTTTAAAATGCCGTGATTACGGAGTGATTGATTACGGTGAAGTTGTCAGCCAAGCTAAACATGCCGATTACACATTTCACATTACTGTCAACTGATTAGTTTTTTTAACTGGTGGTTGTTGGTGTTTTGCAGCGTGATTTATGAGTGAAGCCGGTGACAGTGTTGTGTATAAACCTGATTTTCAGATGCACTGATAAGTGTGTATTTCTGCCATAAATGTCCGTCGTGTACGTCCATAACCATGCAGTGTGTCTAACAATCCCACCATCACATTGAGTCATGATGAACATATTCATAGACTGTGTGTGCTCCTGAGCGACCTGCACCGCCGGCTCCTCGTGTTTCGTCTGCAGAGTCTTCTCTCCAACACATGGCAGCATGTGCTTGGCAGATTCAGCCACGATGCCACGGAGCAACGCAATCGTTTAACGGTACGGGGGATTCCCGTGGCACGTTTCGGCCCCTTTATTTTTTGCCCAACTAACTGTAAACCCCAAAAAAAGCAATAAATTTCAGAAGCAGGGTCAGGAATTTACCACACCTGTAGCAGCCTACTGTCCTAATAAGCAACAGATGTGAGAGTGATAGCATTGAGCCTGAAAAGCTGAATTCTTGCCGGTTTTCCTGCGCCGCTCGAGGCCTCGCATTCATTTTGACTTGAGAAGGCAACACTGGTGAAATTAAAAGTCGTTTGGATTTTGTATCAGAGCGTCCCTGCTGTGGATTACCGTGCCGGGAATGACCGTCTTAAATGGTTATTGATCATGTATAAGGCTGCTTGGAGGACTTGGAGTGCGTTATTATCATTAGCCCGTAATATGTGAAAATAATATTAGCTGTATTTTCCAAAATCGAACCTCGCTGCGTAATCCATATTGATTTCTTTGAAATACATTTGTGTTTCTTTCATATTCTGAACTGTAGTAGTAAATAATGGCTTGAATATAACCCGCCTGATCTCACATTGGAGACGTGAAGCATTTATTGTTTTCCCAGGGCTGCGGAGCGCTGCGGCCTGAACGGTCCAAATTTTTCCAGAGGAAAGCCAAAGTTATGTCTAGAATATAATACTGTGCGGCTGCAAGATAAACTCCAAAGTTAACATCTTAATGTCGTGGGACACAAATGATATCATTCAAAGGGAGGAAAACTTAGCAAAACTACCAGATACCACAGCTTCTTTATTCCTCCCTAAGTTTTACTTGAAGGCATCTATCAGTCGTTCACGCATCTGCGTATTCCTTGCAGCTACACGTGTGCACACGGGGTTTTTTAGTGTGCACGGACGGATGAGGACCTTTTCCACATTGCGCTTTATTCACTTTATGTGCCGCCGTAGAAGCAGAACCACTAATGATTGGTCATTTGCACTAATGAAACAGAGAGCACAGCACATCCTCCACTACATGTGCAGTTTTGTTATGGTAGGGGAAAGGTTAATGTTTAACAGCATGAATGGTTCAGCTTCTAATGTGTGAACAAAGCACAATGGCTGCACTGTATAGGCCCCTATTTATTCAGAGTCACTTCCTCCCTTAATAGTCGGCTCTACTTTCCTCACAGAGGAGGGAAAAAAGTAGGTCAAGGAAAAGTCATGTTTGAGGTAATTCACTCTTGGGGACCACGTCTCTGATCATTAGATGACACTGGTTAACCTGCAGAGTGAGGTCATTTTCAAGTCAAAGTTAAACTGGGAATCCAGCATGACTGGTAGCATGTGGGAGGGATGGCGATGGGAAAGTTCAAAGGACAGACGTGTTTATCAGAACGTAAAAGGGGGGAAAAATGAGTGAGACCATAAAGCAGCAGGATTTTCTACTTGAGACGAGTGAACAAAAGGTGAAGAACCTTTTCGAATTCTTCATGCACAAAGACCCGAACAAAAGAGGAATGCAGAGCCGGTTCTTCCCACCCACTGCAATTACTTTTGATACAGTTGAGAAAATTAAGCAGGATATTTGCAGAGGTTTTTGGGATTAAGCTCTTTTTCTTCATCCGTGCAGATCTGTGGAACGTAGTTCTGTGTTTCATATTATAAAATTTCCTTTTTCAGCATTTTTTTCCCACACAATTAGTGTCATCCAAATATATTTTCCAAGGAGAACATCCCTATAAGCAGATGTGTATTTATAATTATGAGAGCACATTATTCCTCTTCTTTCTGGCCGCTACTTTATGCATCTGCACATGTATATTCAATAATCGTTTTTCATATTCATCATGCATTTTATTAGCCCGTATGTGGAAGCCTACAGTAATTGGAAAGTAATTACAAACATGTCATTATGCTAAAGAGCTATGAGTTATTAGCATGAAGGCTGTCGGTTTGCTGAGCTCATGCTGCCATCTAAAAACAGTCAGTCAAAGTGTGTTGACACTGCCTGCATCAAAGACTATCATCTGCATGACTGTAGAACAGAGCTGGAGGTGTATAAGGAACCAAATATGTGCCGAGATGTTGCAGCTGAATAGCACCATATCAGAAGCTAATGTCTGGGGCATGTAGCTTTAGCCTCTCAAATGCTGTCAAATAACATTCAATTTAGGGCTTTTTCACTTAACAAGGTTATATATTAACATTAAATGTGGAGAATTGACACTGAGTTGAGATTCAAACTGAGGCCTTTTGATCTGGAGAAACCGAGAGATGCTGCCCGGCTGTTTTTTTGATGTTTTTACAGCAGAAAACAGGACACAAGAAGTGTGGCCGCTGGCCGTTAACCTGAGCACAAATCAAAGTGCTCCACACGGATCAGCTCCCTGAATTACATTCACTGCAAAGCGAAGAGAAATGAAGTTCAGAACTTTCTGTGTGCAGAATCCGGACTGCTGGTTACGCATCCATTTAATGTGATGACTAACATCCAGCAGCACAAAAATATCTCTTCTGGCTCCTCTGATGGTCAGACGTAGTGGACCGGTTCATACAAAAATAAATACAGCTGCAACCGGTTGATCATTTTCTTAAGTTTGGGTTTGTGCGGCTGTCAACACCTGATCGTAATCCTTGCTTTGATATCCAGATGATTTCTTTGAAACTATCCAGCATTATATTACTCATTTTGTAACGACCCCCCCCCCCCCCCCCCCCCAAAAACCAGCACACAAGAACAAACTGTCTTAATCTCAGAGTCCAGACTTGTTTTTTGGCCTTTTGTTGTGAGATAAAACGGCCGTGGCTTCAGGGCATCATTGTTGTCATGGTTGTAGGGCTCAGGTGGAAATTTCCTGTCAGTGGGTTTTTTTCCCTTCCTCTGTGAATGTATTAGGATGTAATAGAGCCCCGGGGGACACAGTGGCAAGCTCTGAATGGAATGAAATCCTCTGGAGGAATTTGTGGCTTCGCGGCTTGCGACACAATTAAACAGGAATCGTATCCTTTGTATCGGAGAAAACGAAACGGAGCGCGTTTGTGAGCGTGGACGGCAGCGGAGTTTGTCTTCTCGGCAGACGCATCTTAATGTTCACGTCAGTGGATTTACATTTTTGGGGCATTTCTGCGACTCGGCACTTTTTTTCGTCTCAGTGTCCATCTCGTCTTTAAGCTGTCGTTCCAGTGCTGACCTCCTCACCCCGACTCGTCTGGGTGCAGCAGAGGAATCCCCATGTGTGAGTCTGAGTCAGCCGCAGTACATAAACCACCTCCAGCCATATAAAACCCATATTAAAAACAGTGACATTAAAAGCATATCTATAATGCACTTTCTGGTCGTGCAGGTACAGCTTTCCTATTTATTTGGTTGTTCATATAAAATTACATGCTGTTGGCTGTGTCTGAGATTAAGGTTCCCTGTAAAGCTTTCGTTCTTTCAGATAAATCATGTTTGACAACAATTTCCATTTTATTCAAATATGTTTGGCTTTTCCAAACCCTCTGATGGCGAAAGAAAGGGGCCATAAATCCAGTCTTCATTTTCCAAAGTCATTCTTTAAATTGAATAGTTCCTATTCCATACTTCCTTCTAAAGGTTTTGACATATTTATGTATCATATAATAATGTTCCTGTCCTATAAAACTGTGCCCTTGTCAGGTGAATGATCTATAGGAGTTCCATGGTGTCCAAATGATTTAATCCAGGCCAATTCATCTGCCATATGTAATCCAGCAAAGAGCAAACATTCTTCCTTTCTCTTCCAGGAGTCCAAGATTCCCATCAAGAGAAGATCATAACAGTGTCTGGAGAAGGAATGGTCCAGAGCCCAGAATTCCCCAACACGTATCCCCGGAGCACTGAGATGGTCTGGAGACTTGTGGCCTCCGCTAACATGAGGATCCAGCTGACGTTTGATGAGAAGTTTGGTCTGGAGGATCCTGAAGATGGCATCTGCAAGTGAGAACGTAGCGCTAAATGCACCTCAAGTACCATGTTTTCCATCACGAGAGCAGAATCCACACAGCACGTCTGTGCTATCAGACCATGTAAACACCTCCACTGACTGTAGTGACCTCTGCCACCTTCTGTTTTCCTGCCCTGGCAGGTCGGCACGCTGTAATGTTCCACATTACAACACTGGAAACGGTGATTTAATAAACATACCCCCTCTTTGGAGGCATTCTACTCTGACATTTTTCATTTTGAGAGGTTTTATTGTGAGCTTTTATTGTATAAATAAAACCTGTTTCCATTCAGGAAATGGATAACCTCCCCCGGGATTTCACCTGAGCGTTGTGCCAGTCTTTCAAAAAAGACTTTCCTCCGCTTGATCGACCAGCTCCCAGAGAGCGGGGGGCTTCCCTGGCTGGCACGCCATTTTATGGGGTTGGGCTGGACAGAAGACGTGCCCTGTCTTTGCTGTAGCCCATCTGTAAAGATTTAAAGGGAGAGTGTGTGGCCATTTGTGAAATTGGCTTTGGTGCCATGGCAGCTGTGAATGTTGAAACCCTGCAGCAGAATGATTTGTTTTGGCCCTTAATGGCAATAGATTTTATTTAATGCAGTGGACGTTTATACCTCCGCTGAAGTGACAGGCGCCTCCCTTTAACTGGCAGCACATAAACACAAATGCACACGTATGCACGCGCTGTGTCCTCTGTTTTATGGAGGATCCATTTGAATTACGGCCTGGGTTTGCCTCTTTTGCTGATCAATTCAAACTGGAAATCCAAGCCCTGAAGAATCGATTTACCATCCGTGCGTCAGGATCCCCCCACTCCGTCAGCATCGAGTGGTTAGCATTTGCAAGAAGCTGCAGAGGGCATCTTTCTCGTCATTCCTTGGTAGCCTCCTAGTGGATGGCAGGCTAAATGAAAGTTTTTTCTACATTTTCGACCACACGGGTCTCATTAACGGTGCATTTAAAAATGCAGGCCAATTCCAACCCAGATGCTAGCGTATAATGATACAGCTGTGATCCATATGATGTGCATTAGCATCACTCCTTACACACAGGACTGGATTGGATTGCTTGACTTCAACCTGACCCATAAGTAGCCTACACATGCATGTATGCATGCATTAGCGACACAGTTTGCACTCTTATTAGTGATGTGTCCCTGAGTCTGCACGTCTGCGCTAGGCCTTATTTAGGTTAATACGGTTAGTTTTGTTGTTTAAATGCTCAAAAGAGATGTCTCGCCGTGGGGTGGAGGCAACTTTAGTGGCATCCTGCCTTTACAGGATGGCTCTGCTCAGGCTCCTCAGGGGAGACTGTTGGCAGGACAAAACCAACCTTTTCTGGGTCATCGCCAGTTGCTTCACATTTTTCAACCTCAAAATCACAAGTTTATCGAGGTGTTTCTCCTTTCTTTACATCCAAACATGCATCTTTCCACATATACACACAACAAATGTGTCATTCTGCTGATGGCACAGAAAAAACCCTACGATCGATGCCGCTCTGGCACCATTTTGTCACCGAGCAATGCGATGCAAATAAGCCAGAGTGTAATCTCTCGTCCAGTGATTCCCATGGATGAAATGATGAACAGCGAAAGGAAAGTGGAGAGCTCAGCCTGAAGCGAGGAGCCTCTGTTAAGATGAGTGGGAGTCTGTGGAGGAGCGATGCTCATCAACTATTCTGTTTGGCTGCGCTGGGATGAAAAGCATTCTAACCAAATCCACAGGAGGAGAGGCATATTGCAGAAAGATGGGCCTTGCAGCTGGTTGGCATGGCGATGGAGTCATGCTTGCCAGCTCAGAGAAAGAAAGAAAGCGTCTCATTCTTTATTCTGAAGGGAGATGACCAAAAAAATACAAGTGTTCATTTTTCCTAATCTGCACCCTTCCAGTGGTAAATATTGGATCTATTAATATCTCACAAGCATCCAAGCTTTGTGATTAATAAACTCTTTTTTTTTATTTGCAGTGTGTGGGTTTCTGACACAGCTGTAGATTCATTTGCTGGTTGTTTCCAGGAGTTTTTGCAGTTTAGTGTGTATGCAAAGAGGTTTGTAAATCCGAGAGTCTGCTGTTCATCATGTAACCCTGAACACATGGTGATGTGTAATGATCAGGACATCTTGCATTATAAATGAGCCAACTGTCAGAGCACTGCAGCTCTCCGAGAGCAGAACACTGGTGTGTCTCCTCTGACCTCCAGAAAAAAGCCAAATTAATTGAATATTTTCCCCCAAAACAAGCTGCTTTGTTCCTCAGTTTCAGAGTTTATTCAGTCGCCTCACATTTAATGTATACTTTGGCAAAAGGACTGTTTGTTTGGACCTTTTCCAGAGTGTCTGTACAGATGATGAACCTCCAGACTTTCCAAATGAAAGGCAGCATTCGGTGCATCAGCAGACCCCCATCGCCCCATTCAGTTTATCCAACTTTGCGGAACATCCATTTTCAACCCAACTCACGTCCGTCTCTGTTGTTTTGGAGCCAATGCAAATTGTAAAACGTGTCCTAAAACTCCAAACACCCAACCTGGCAGGACTGAGCGAGAGGTCGTCCCTGTTGACGCAAACTGCAGCATGATTCACTCTGAAATATGAATATAAATAATAAAGACCCAGGAGATCTTTTATACTGTGCTGAAGGGACAGTGGAGGTCTACAGCAGATGAGTCTACTGTATGCTTCTGCATTTCATTATTGTATGTATGTATGTATGTATGTGTGTGTTTGTGTGTGTGTGTGTTGTGTGTGTGTGTGTATGTATGTATGTGTGTGTGTGTGTGTGTGTGTGTGTGTGTGTGTGTGTGTGTGTGTATATGTGTGTATATGTATATATGTATGTATATATGTATACATATGCATATATATATATATATATATGTATATATATGTATACATATGCATATATATATATATATATATATATATATTATATATATATATATATATATATATATATATATATATATGTATAGAAGGCTGGTCTGCTACAGCGTGCAAACGTGAAATGCTTGTCTTTAGAATTAAAATGAGTTATTTGTTGTTTGTACTGCAAGGTGTATCCAACACACACACACACCAACATTAATGCAAATTTAATGATATGGAAAATTAGTTTTTATACAGCTGCAAATTTGGAAGGTAATGTAAAGAGTCATTAAGGTCTTGCACAGCCATAGCCCATGTTCCCCTTCCGATTTAATTAAAACCTATAACTCATTGATGATGTGTGTAAGAGCTTTGTTAGTTCCTGCTAAACAGTGGCTGCTCGTGCTGCACCATCCTCCAACCTTTGAGATCTGACTCCAGTCATTTGACACATTTGGTTCAGTCAGTAAGATAATGATCATATCTAAAGCAAAAATGATTCTCTTATACGGTTTAGATGTGGTCCCGAGGTGGAGCGGTCGCTGTCGCTGATGGCAACAGCGCAAAGAGGAAATACATGCGTTAACTACGAAGCTATGCAGGAAGTTCCGTTATAACACGTACTACGATCATAACAGACGTGTATCTGTTTCTGTCTACAAGGTACGACTTTGTGGAGGTGGAGGATCTGGCTGAGAAGACCATCCTGGGTCGCTGGTGTGGGTCTCAGCTGGTACCACCCGGTCAAACCTCCAAAGGCAGTCAGATCAGGATCCGCTTCGTCTCCGACGAGTACTTCCCCTCTAATCCGGGATTCTGCATCCGCTACTCTCTTCTTCCTTCGGTACGTAAATGATCAACAGTAAAAAATGCTGACAAGTTTGAAAAATCTGGCAATTCATCATGACATGAGTGGTTCTCCATGGGCACCAGAAAGAGTTTGGGCCCTCCAGTGATGGTGGAGAGCAGAAGCAGGCAGCCAGAACCAGACTGCAATTTTCCCACTTTCCCAGCCGTGTATTGTTTTCATTTCTGTATCATTAGCGGTTCAGTCCCGTATTATTGTTCCACCTGAACCTGCGCCTCATTTAGCGTGCTTCGCTGCTGCTGGGAGCGAGGTGGAGGAGATGGGTGGTTTCACGTTTGCTTAAAGGTTTTGACCCTGGGATCCTTTCAGGCTCCTGATATGAGAGTAGGAATTAGGAGAGAGATGCAGCTTTTATGTGGAAAATTGGCCCACTGATGTCTTTCTGCGTCCTTTACTGGGATTTTTCATTATGGTGCAGATCAAAAGTCCTCCGTCTTTATTGCAGAAACCCATAATGTTTCATTACCTACCTCCGACTGACATTTACTGTTTTCTT
This sequence comes from Takifugu flavidus, assembly GCF_003711565.1. NCBI lineage: Eukaryota > Metazoa > Chordata > Actinopteri > Tetraodontiformes > Tetraodontidae > Takifugu > Takifugu flavidus. The sequence continues at coordinate 6,677,691 of NC_079528.1, read as the reverse complement.
CTGTTGTCTGTGATATAGCAACGCTGACATCGCTCCCTGTGTCTTTGTTTCTGTCTTTGTTTGATCTCTGGCAGATATATGTCCGTATACGTCCAGTAAAATTTGATTTTGTACGACCGTCTCATTCAGTGCTTCAGTTGCCAGATGTGAGGCTTCGTACAGATGTATAGCGGCTAGCACGATAGCGTGCTCTCCTTTTCTCTGTGTTTTCTTTCCTCCCACAGTCAGACATGCAAATGAGGTTGAGCGGAGGCTGAAAATGTCCCCTCGGTGTGAGTGTGAGTTAATGGTGTGTGCCCTGTTATAGGCTGCTGATGTGGTCAGAGTGTGTTTCTGCCTCTTACAAAGACCACTGGGAGAGTCTGTGGCATCCCAGCGACCCTCATTAGAAAGAAGCCATGGTTAGGAGTGATGGATGGATAATTGAGATCATTTGTCCAAACCCACTGGATCAAGACTCTTCCTTATATCACTTTAATTAATCTAAGCAGACACCAACAACAGAGTCTCTAAGACATTAAGAAAGGAAATGATTATCTCCATCAATCTCCTTCAATCCCATCTCCAAAACACTGATATTCTTCTATAATCCTGCTTGCATTTTTGGTGCAATTACTTTATGCTAATTTGTCTTGCAAACATCTGTCAAGACTTTTTCTTTTGGTTTAAATTGTGTTCATTTTTCTGCTCCAGTCATGTGACATTAGCTTTAGCAGCTTTCCCCTTCAGGTAGCTAATTAGCCAATCATCATATCACTTCATGTGTTCTGGTCGTGATTTGAATTGAGTGGAATAATTCTACATCAGCAACAACAGCATCGATGGGTGTCAGATATATCAGTTTAGGACGACTAACTCTGACTCACGTTGCATTTGGACTTAATCTGTGAAATTAACACAGATTTTAGCCCCCAGTCTTCCCTGGCACAGCTGGAATTAAAAGAGAGAAACATGTGTAAAGTCTTTGTCTTTGCACATTTCTCTTCAGGCCCACAGACCACACACACACACAAAGAATCCCTCGCTACCTGCTGCCTTCACTGACAGAGGAGATCCCAGAAAAGACAAGTGCCATGCTTCAACCTGTCATGTTTTCGGGCCTTGTTGACTTTTGTTGCATAAACAGTTCGCCTCCTCATTAATCACCCGAAAGCTGACAGGCTCAAATGAGCAAACGACCTCACTGAAGGTTTGTGTACCGGTCATTAGAAACCGTCTTAGTCCTCAACTTGACCTGTCCTCCTCGACTCCACCGTTGTTGTCAGTACAATCTGCTGCGTGATGGACGTCCTCGTCCCCTATGAGCAGGAAACCATTACACTGCCGTTGTCCCGACCCCAAATATTCCCAATAAACTGTGATGCCGGTGCCATAAAAAGGCCCGTATTTCATCCAATGAAATTAAAGCCAATCAATACCAAAATCCGGTAACGCCCGTGTTGTTTGCAACAGCTTGTATATTCCGCATGAGTAAAATGAGACGTCCGACCACATCCGCGCCGATAAAGAGGCGAGACGAACTGCATGGTGAGCCGGCAGGAATTTATGCGCCACTGTTTGGTTTGTTTGGCAGTGTAAAAGCAAAATCAAATGTCTGCCACTAAATATATAATGGAGGAAGTGACTGTGCTTTTTCTTTCATATTCTGCCTCATAGGTGTGGAAACCATGAGGAGGGAGAGGAAGTTTTGGCCTCTTAATGTTCAGCGTGGCTTCCCTTTGAACTTTGTGCTGAGAAAGGAGGAGCAGGCTAGAACAGCGGCGCTCTGTTTCCTCTGCGGTTGGCCGGCAGCTACTGGAACCCCATGCCACGCAGGGGCCAGCACTTTAGTTTATATTTAAACAAGCAATAATTCCTCCCCACCACTTCTGTGGAATGGAGAGGTGGCGGGGGAAATAAGACCCCGTCTGTAATTCACAGGAAGGGATTTAAGGAAGAGCGAAAGGGCCGAGGGGAAGAGGTCGTTAAAACACGGGAGAGAGGGAGTCTGTTGAATGGAGCATGCGGGGTGTTGAATGGTGGGTTAACGGAGCAAACAAAACATACATCATTGTCTCTGTGAGGTCTTGATCCAGAAATGAACCCTGTTGCTCAGGACATAATGATAGCTCCAGCAGCTTTGTTTATTTAAATGAATTGAAGACATTTTTTTAAAATAAAGGACATGAATAGAGGGAGGAAGAACAGAGAAAATGGAACGTAAAATCCTAGTCAAAGTGCAAAAAGCATGACGGGGAAACTCACGCAGCAGTTCTGTTTATACGTCAGCCTCAATTGCAGCGTGTGGTATCTAGCCAGGCGCTGCGTTCACACGCAACGGCTCTCGCTGCTCGCTGTCTTAAGACGCGGTCAGCAATGCCGTGTGAAGGGGAGGATGTTGTTTTAGCCCTACGCTATTTCAGCATTTTCATCTCAACATTGTCAAATGAACCTCTCATTACAGTGACTAGAAATAAGCCATGTGGTCGTCCTGCGCAGAGCAGAATGAGCTTGATATGAGGTGGGGAGGAAGTCTATTCATGTGCTGGAGCTCCGAGGGTTCTGCATTTTGCAGTGATAATGGCTATGTTAGAAGATGTCACAGTTTAATTATAATTATTATAGTTTGAATTGAAATGCTGACTGAGACAAAGGACTGAAAAAGTTTTGGAATTCTAAAGATGGTGGGAAAACTCTGGGTTAATATTTTCAGTGTTGAGAGTTGAAAATGAGGTATAAAAACAGCATCTGAGAGCCTGAAACTGTTCCAGATTAGTAAACTGTCTTAAATTGGGGACACGGCAGCGTGGCCTGTTAGAATACAGCGCTAACATGTGAAGTAGTTTCCCAGGTATTACCTTTGAAAATGGGGTCAGAAAATTGGAGGCGGGAGTGGTTAAGGGTACTTTTCTGTCATCTATCCATGAATGCGCTCTTTTCTCAAAAAGCTTACTGCTAGAAAACATAATGGCTAGCACTTGGTTGAAAAGACCGATGACAAGATCCTAACATGAGCTAAATTGAATAATTTTTTATCTTTTTTTTTTTTTTATAGAACCTGTTGAAAGTAAATTTAAGGCCCGTTACATAAATGTTGAGGGGCTTCATGTGCATTAAAATATGCCAGTTTTAGGATCAGCCCTCATCACACATCTGACACTGAAAGCAATCATTTTAAATGTAGAGATGGTCTGAAATAAATGAGTGGTGCATTTAGGTATTTTGATGGAAACGTTTTCAGCTAATGTTAGCTTCCATATTGTAGCAATGTCCCTTGTGCTTGATAGATGGGCGGGACTTCCTGTCTGGCACTGGGCCTGCAGAGCTCCTCTAATGAGAAGAGCACAATCACAAGCTGTAGACTATGTAGAATGTGCAGCATGTGTTTCAGTAGCCTGTGGTGCGACAATGAGAAACCACTGGCACCACCATTTAAAATCACCATATGAGCCCCTTTTGAGTGTGCAAAGAAAAAATACATTTATTCAGTCAGTAAAAATCTGTGCTTTAATGTAGCTTTTATTAATTTGCATATTGCTATTATTGATTTTTCCTGATACTTCATTCTTACTTCTGAACATTGGCAATTCAATATACAGACTTTTTGAAATAAGGTTTTACTAGCCACTTAGCGGTTAGCATTTCACAAGTTCTTTAAATGCAGTGTGGATGACTTTTACCACAAGTCGTAAATCAGAAGCAAACCACAAACACTCTTGGCGTTAGCGCCATGAAATTTTACGAAAGGCAACAATTTCCTTCCGGCTTCTTTTCTAATTCGCGCTTATACGATTTGGGAAAAACTGCTAGTGTTTCCAATCCTCCACGAGTCGCGCTTGTTTCTCCAAACGTCACAATATTGGCTTCCACCCGTCAGTCACACGAGTTCAGTGAAACTGCTGAGCTGACATGTTGGACAAATACGGCATCACAGGACTGGAGGGTTTAGCAGATGAGCCTCTCCTGTCTTTGGAAGACCCACAGATGAGGTATCAGTCAAATGTAGCCCGGAGGACTCTGAGACTAAAACAAACGATCCTGCCGTCTGCAGGAGCAAAGAAACCAAGGCTGTAATGCAAATCGTGGCTGACGGTGTAAAAATGAAGCCATTCTTTTTCATCTGCCTCCCAGTTGCCCGTCGAACTGCTAGACACAGTCATTACGACTGTGGCAGATATCAGATGCTGGCCATTATGGCGACGACCCTCTGACATCATTGGTTTTCACAGAGGACAGCAAACCAAGCAGGAACAACTATTCCCACTTTGTATGAATCCACATGGGGGGAATTCTGGACACCAACGAATTAACTGTTACCTTCACAGCTGAAGACCAATAACGTTTCTTTCCCATCCGTCTCTCATCTGCTCATCATTCCACAGAGTGTATCGGAACCAGAGCTGCCTGCCGTTCTCCCTCCAGCTCTTCAGGGTATTGAGGAGCTGTCAGAAGCAGTGGACGGCCTGGGAACTGTGGAAGAGGTCATGAGATACCTTGAACCCGAGCGGTGGCAAGTGGATATGGAGGAGCTGTACAAGCCATCCTGGCACGTGTTGGGAAAGTCATTCATCCATAGTAAAAAAGCCAGAGGTAGGAATTTCACAATATCCCTCATCACAACTCTGTCGAGGTTGACAGGAAGTGTTCACGTGCATGCCCTCTCCGTGCCTTTTAAGGAGGAGCTGATCTTAATCTGCTAAGGGATGAAGTTCGACTGTACAGTTGCACGCCGCGCAACTTTTCCGTGTCTTTGCGCGAGGAGCTGCAAAAGACCGACGCCATTTTCTGGCCAAGCTGCCTCCTGGTGAAGCGCTGCGGCGGAAACTGCGCCTGCTGCTCCCACCGCTGCTACGACTGCCAGTGCGTCCCCGCCAGGGTCACAAAGAAATACCACGAGGTAAACGTTAGCACTCAGCGACTCGGCGGATGATGTTTCCGCTTTGCCTTCCCTTTTTTCCAATGCTCGGTCGGAACTTCTGCAATTTTGCTCATCCCATTACGCAACATCCCAATTTCAGGCGATGTGAAATGTAGAAGTAGAAGTCATCTGAGCTTGGAAATAGAGATGAAGAAATGCATTTAGATCAACAATCTGAGCGAGCGTGAGATAAAATGTTTGACGTCCAACCATGTTGACAGGTGCTACTGCTGAAATATCGAAATGGGGGCAAAGGCCTGCAGAAAACACTGACCGACGTGTCCTTAGAGCACCACGAAGAATGCGCCTGCGTGTGTAAAGATGACTGGGACTGACCTCCGACAGGTGTAGTGGTTGCCGCCAGAAACACACGGGATGTTAACACTGAACCTCTGCCTCTGTATCTCACCCACTTCCACTGGAAGCTAACGGGATCCCCCCCCCCTCCTTCTTTACCCTGCTGTCCTTTGTCTAACTGGATTAAGCAGAAGCGACTGGAATCTCGTGAATCTGATCGGATCCGACTGCTGTGGAATACCAATAGTGTTGCTCTGAGCGCCTTTCTTTTTTAAAGACGGGCAAAAAAGAAAAACACTGGAGCAGATTTTGATGATTATCTTTGTGCTCTGAAGACTATATTGTTCTGCTCCTCTGAGTTAAGAACACTGAGGTATTTTTGGCTCTTTTTCCTGAGGCCTTTTTTAAAGTTTTGCCAGCATGGGCTGGAACTGTCATGGAAAATGGAGGCTTCTTTGTTCAAAGGTTTTGGTTTTTCCATGCATATACATATATGTTATATATATGTTTGCAAGTGAGCTGGCTGCAGCTGCCTGACTCCCCTCACTCCCACGTTAATACCATCAAGCCTCCGTTCGCCTCCCTCCTCATCTACCAAGTGAAATGCAGCTACGACAATCTTAAAATGCTTTGCTTATTAAACTGTATTTACATTTACATTTATTTTCTTCACATATGTGCATTTTTTTTTCTACCAAAAATTCTCCAAATAAAAGTTGCACAGTTGATGATTGCTTTTTTTCCCTCCATTCTACCTGTCTGTGCTTTGGAAATCCTGGTTACGTTTAAAATGCCCATGGGAAATATTTATTTGTTCACTAAAAGGGAAAGTCGAGGGCATCATTTTGAATGGTACAGGTGTACAACAGAATTAACCACCAGTTTCCTTTGTTTTTGTAATTTTACGATGTCATCGTTATTTTCGCCTTTATGCCATTATTTATCTCTTCTTTTGCAATAATTGTGTATTTGTGTTCTGGACATCCCAAATAAATTCTTTGATTTCTACTTGGAGCCATTGTTCTTGAGTGACGAACTGAACGGCAGCATGACGCGATTAGGAAAAAATTCTAAAATCAAATTAGAGTCATATTAGTAAGCATTGACACGCTTGAGCCTAAAGTTGGAGTAACCAAACACTAAACCTTGACTTTCCACAGGATTCCCATGAGACGCCGAGCAGGCTTCTTCATTCCTCCCTCAGTCATCAGGTCACTCAGGAGGAGCTTCTCATTTGTCCATCTCACGCTGCCGTCACTGCCAATTATTCGGATCTAAAGTGCGCCCTGGCAGCCATCGGTGGCGACGCCAGATGCTCCTGCATAAACCTGCTGCCTCCCGCTGTGGTTTCATAATATTAAACAGACTGCTTCCTTTAGTGGGTGTGGAGGAAAGAAAAAACTTACTTTACTGGCACGAGATGTGACACCAGTTGGTCCGCTGTGTTTGTATAAGCATGTGCCCTCGGTATGTGGACGCGTCCACCCTCCTCCAGAACCATGAAGCCAGAGGAGCCTCAGTGTGGCCGGACCACGGCAGCACCGTCCAGGTTTCATGTCTTTTCTTCCTCTGGGTCAGTCATTTGGCTGAGGTAAACGCTCTTTTGAAGACCCCGAACACCACAAGTGTGATCAGCTAAGATATTAAACCGTCTTTTAGGGTTTGATTCCGAAAGAACTGGGGTCAATCTCACGTCCCCTTTAGCCTCCCCTGTAATCCTCTCTGGGACAGCGACAGCACTGCACTAAAATCTCCACCATTTTGTCAGGTTTTGACAGCGGAGGAGTTTGCAGATTAATACATGTTTAAGGGATTAAAGGCTCCTCGCGGCTTTAGCTTTGAATCGGTGCTTCCCGCTCCCAAGCTCGGCTCACTGGCTGGTTAAGATTGAGAGAATAATAAATCATCATCAGTGTAATTGCACTGAATCATAAAAGCATGAGCTGATTTATGATAGCAAGCTGGCAAACACACGTCTCCATCATTGGATTAAAGCTTTTATGAAGTTCTGTGTGTTTTATTTCTTTGGTGATTTATATATTCTGAGACAACACAGTCCGTCCTCCGAAAATTATCTCACTGCTCCCAAATCTCAACCACTATAGCTGAAGTTTTGACTTGGCTGCCTGTTGCGCTGGTTACAGCTTAAAACAAGTGCTAAAAAGGCTTCTATTTAACCACGTTTATTCTGTAAAAGAAAATACGCATGCTAGTTTCTTCACAACACATTTACGAGCGCTGATCTCCTACAAATGACTATCGATATCAATTTACAGCCTTTAAATTGATCACAACTCTAAGAATTTGCAGATTGTTGTTAGTCTTTGGGGACAAACTCGTGGGGAAAAGATTCCTTTTCCGCTCCAGATGACATATCAACCTTCGCTGATTGTGGATGGAAAGACCAAATTGATGTTATGTTTCGATAATTATAAGGCACCGGTGGTGGTTTGGGGAGAACTGGCTGCTCCTGGGAATGTCTGGTTCACTACTTTAGTGTGGCATTAATCATGCCCCAGGAAATCACTTGCAGCTAACAGTAAAGAGCCATGGTATATTTATATATATAGTATAGATTGAGTCATTTTGAGTCTCAGTTCAGCCCTCATCCCCTCATTACATATATGGTTTAACCACTTCACTTTACCACAACAAGATGGAAAAGGCTTTTTATTTCTTTAACATTTGCTCAGTAATATGGTAGACATTATACATCCCAGTCTAAATAAAATATTTCAGTCTGCTGTATATTCTATGGTGGCTAAGAGGTCTGTATGTAAACACAGTGGTCGAAAATATGTCACCGTTGTAGCGTTGTAGCGTTATAGCGCCAAGGATGTGGGCCTGATGGGCTTTGACAGGTTTCCCAGAACATTTTCACTCCTGCTGCCTGAAAGAAAAATTTATTGTAAATACAGAGCAAGGTCAAAGGTCAGTGGTTCCTTTGTCATCAAAGTTTAAGATCAATGGTTCTTCATAAGCCTGTGGGAACATTATATATAATATTCTGTGTTGATTTCAGCCCTGATCTGAAAGAGGCAACAGAAGAAGATGAATCCAGCTTAGGCCAGTACACATTTCTGCATGTAGGCCTGCAATTAGTGCCAATTTTTCTGATTCTGATTGATATTTGGAAGAGAAGTTTGGAGCTATTCTATATTCCTTCACCCCGATCATCATATTATGTCACAGCCAAGTGTGGAAGATCCAGATAGCTTTTTAAATGTTGCTGGGCTCGCACTAAGCCTCCCTTTCAATCAACCATCCCCACTAGATGGGATCCTGGCAAAAGTGTTTACTCTTCTTGCACAATACAGCAGAACAGAAACATTGTGGTCGGGTTTCGCTGAGCCCTTCGAAGGAGCGGATGGGGGTAAAAGAACAATGATCCATGATGAATCCATGAACACAGTCATTTAGTCCTGCTCCATTTCCCTTATGGGTGGCGGGGAGCTTCAAACATGTTTCAAGTTGTACTGATGGGTCTGAGGAGTAAATCTATCAATTTTCCCTTCTGGCTGAACTGCACCCATTAACAATTGGATGCTTTTTATGTAAATACACATTCATTTTTCCTTATGTAACGCTCCCTATGTGTTTCAAACACACATGCAATGCTCACCTTCACTTAAGCACTTTCTCTTCGACCAGTCTGGACTTGCCCCATTGCCTCACTTCAGCTCACCAACAGAAATGGGACGAATCGAGCGGTTTGTGCGTCCTGTTTTCATTTAAAGCCCCTCTTTGAAAACAGGGTCACAGACCGCATGTGAGGCGAAACACAGGTCCCAGTCAGGAGCCCTCTAAATGTCCCATTCATGCCGAGGAACTGCTGAACCAGTCCTTAAAAATCCGCTCCACTGATGTGGTTGCTGCGTAAAAAAAACACAACGGACGAGGTCGTTTTACGTTCGAGCAGTGAAGGTGTACAAATTTAGGAAACCGGCCGGGCTTGATGACATGCGGCGTCCTCTTTCCCGCAGACTTTCCAGTCACTTGTGGAAAATCTCAACACAGCATCACTCAGACTCATGCAAGTTTCCAGTCGGTGCATTCACTGCCTCTAGCTTGAGCGCAGCACTAATTTGAAGCAAATGCTTGTCTTTGCTGGCGCTGCACGGGGGGCTTTATCTGAAGGCAGCCTTGAAATACCAACAAAAAAAAAAGATTTTGAACAAGTCAACCTGGCCGTGTTCCCCACCCCTCTGTTAACAGCCTGGACAAGAATTTCAAATTAAACCCCGAGTGAAGCTAAAATAAACAACCTCATCACAAAACCTTGTAAACATAGACTCAACCTTCTCCTTTTAGGGAAGCGAGACCAATGTTTGAACATGCCGCTATTTGTGAAACATAATGACGGGCAGCGGGGAGGCTGAAGACAAACCAAAAGAAGCAAATTGCTTCAACATTTAGGACCAATTTCTCTTTTATGGGAAGATGTTTATATTAAAAGATCTGCTCTGTAAGTTCTGCAGCGGCTCCCCTTTTTAAAAGTCTCTTTCTCAACTTTGATCACCAGCAGGGCAACTGGGGGTAGTTCCTGGGGGAATTGGGGGGCGGGGGACAGGCTGACAGACGCTGCAGGTGTTAGTACACAGCTCAGCTGATTCAAAGGCTGGGGTAGTTTCTGAGAGTGTATCTCACACTCATTTATATTAATGTAGCAGAAAAGTTTATTTTGAAAGCAGCTCTGTAATCAAGCTCTGGTCACTGAAGACGTCCATTACCTGGTTTATGTTACCAGTACTGGGAAATGATGTCATTGCTTCTAAAATGCAGGCAACTGCCTCGATGGATCTCACAAACATGTATGCAGATATGGCCCTTTGGGCCAAAACCTCAAATATCCAACTACAGCCGTAACGCGCTGCAGGAACCAAAATAGATTTGAATCCATCAGGTTTGGCAGATCAATCCCAGCTCCCCAAACTTTTTCGTCAAACTTTAAGCTAAATTTGCATATTCGGAACACTGTATAATGCAAACGTGCGACCTAAGATGAAGGATTTCTTGCCTTCTGCACTGTCTGGCAGCGAGAGCGCTTCTTTTTCTTTGCAGCAACAGTTCAGTTCTTCTTCATAAAAGAAAAAGCCTTTGAAGTTCAACTCAGATAAGATCAGACATTCTAATATAAACTTTCACAGATTTATTAAATGCACAGAGTATTAAAAAACATATCCAGTGACTCTTTGTCTGAGAAGGGATCAAAGCCTGGAAAGACCCTCAGGTATTGCGTAAATCATTAAAAAAATATGAAAGATCTTGCATCAGTGTCGTGCCTCTGTTTCACCCAAACTTCCCTCAGCACTGCCAGTAAAACTGAGGTGAATCAATCCCACAAACACAAACAACCGGGTCGAGGTCAAGGATGTCTCTATAGCAACGTCACGTTTTTGCCATCGTTCTCCTCTGAGTCGTCTCACGGTCGATCAAAAACAACCTTTTGAGGATGAAATGGGAAAAGAAACACTTTCAGCTCCCAGCTGACAAATAAATTGTTGTAAAAATTCTTTAATGGGTTGAAAAAATTTGACTTTGGCATTGACGAAGCCTGTAAATAGAGTCTTGGTCTCTTGCGCTGACTGAAGAAACAAGTCCTGACAAGTCCTCCTGTGATTCCTGTCCAGCTTGTGCACAACCTTGCGTGAAGTTGACGGGGTGTAGAAATTGTTTTCTTTCGAAAGCAGAGTGCCAAGTAGCGACAGCCTAAATGAGGCTGTTTTTATTGGCTCCTTAGCGCTCGGCTCGCTTAGAATTTAGCTCCAGCAGGCGCAGCCAAGAGAGCTGTAAACAGCTTCTGGGGTCCTCATGTTGCTATCAACTTCAATGTTGAAGGAATGATAAAGGCTGTGGCCCCACATGTGGTGTTTCTGGGGGTTTTTTTTACAACAATTCATGGTGCATGAGGTGTTACTAACTCATACCACTGGGTCCCAGTAAAAGCTCAGCTCAGAAAGACTGTGGCAAAAGTGATGTGACTTCAACGCAGGCCAAAATGCATCTATCACATTTACAGGACAATGTCATATTTAAAGAGGAAATAACTTCAGGGTCGTGTTATTCAGACGCATTTGCTTAATGGGGAAGAGATGAGAGGTTCACACCTGCTGCAAATGTCTGATATAATCCTGATCTGTCACTTTTTGCACAAATAAACCCCCAACAAGAGCTTAAGAAATTAGAAACAAACAATAAAGATGAAATACAACAAAAACTACCGCTGCTCTTGTATGAATGCGCTCAGCCCTTCTGAGTGATAATGAGATTATAAATGGGAACCATTATTTACCAGACGATACATTTCAGAACCAAATAATTTTACTGGGACCTCTTAAATTTGCATGACGTCAGCATTTTATTTACTACATTTGTGTGTGTGTTTGTGAACCTACATTTGCCACCTTCTAAAGGAGACAGTTTGTGCTCTACAAAGCTGAACATGACATATTTCGCAAGCGCGGGCTACCAAAGGTAACACCATACGCTCTTCCACATGTGTTGATGGTTCCTCATGTCATTAATGACCATTAAAATGCAGCATATGCACCAGACTTCAGTTCGATCTGTGTTATTTGCAGTTTGCGTTTGGCACTGGAGCAGTTTGTGCCCTGGGGATGCCAAATGGCATCAGCCCGAGCCAAGAAAGGGATGAAGCAAGGCAGCAGCCCGCGGTGTTCAGAGGTCTGTGATCACAGACGGTAGACTCTGCCGGGGAATCTGGGAAAATCCGTAGGTGGAAACACTTTCTGACTTGCTCGGCAGCGCGGAGCTCGAACTCGCCTGGGCTGCAAACCTCTGCGGTGCGTTTTCATTTAGATCAAAGGGCCCAACCCCAATTCCAAGCATGCAAACATGGTGAAACATCTGCAGCAGAATCCGTGAAATTTCCCCCGAGGATTTTCCAAGTGGACATATTAAAACAAACCCTTCCCTGCGTTTGGCCACACCCCTGACTGCTGGAGCTCTGACCATTCTGTGTGCACATGTGTCCCGTGTTGAGAACCAAATAACACTGGATTATTAAGTTTGGAAAAACTGAACCAAATTACAACAGACGTGTGAGAGCACGGGCCATTAATATGCTGCACCCCTGTCAGGTTAATGAACACAGCACACTTTAACTCCCTTATTCTGCCATTTCAAACCTCACTTTTGATCTGATCTAGTTGCAACTGGCAGCAAAGGTGTCCTTCAGTTTTCCAGCCGGTGGGAATGATGTGAAATCGGCCTTAATCTGCCCATCCAGCACTAGATAGAATCTGAGGACCAAAAGTTTTCAATCAGTTTTCACTCAAATAGATAAACATTATCTTTGCTGTATTTTTATTGGGTTTTTTTTACTAAGGAATATATTGAATCAGAAATATGCTGAACAAACCACTCAGGGTGAACTATCAGGTACCTGTGAAACTTGTAAGAAATCCGGATGTGTGCTCACTCCAACACAGGTCTGATTTCCTTTTTGACCAACCTTCAAAATTTTAAGAGCTCTTTAGTGATCCCAGATGGTAGAAATTCAGCTTGTGCTTAGTTTAAATCTGCAATCAATAAATTGCTGTTGTTTTTTTTATAGCAGATACTGAAACAGCATGTTAGAGTGACGGCAGGAACAAAAATCACTTGCTAATTTTAAAAAAAAGGGTCCTGATCTGAACCTCACCAGGCACCATTATGTGCTCCTGCAACTGGTCATCCAAACCTTCCACCATGTTGGGTTTTAACAACAATCCATGCAACCCTTATCTAATGTTTAATGTGAGTCTTTCCCAACAGCAGGGTCTCTGTTTTATTAGAACTTTTGAGAACTGACATCCAAGAACAAATACAGCCAATTAGAACATGCTGCTCCGAAGCATTTCTCTTTTATTGTCTTCATGTTGTTTCTCGCTGACATCTGCAGACCTTAGCTTTGAAATATTTGTATAAAATGACCTCAGTTATTTCTGGCTTTATCTTTTGATCCTCCTGTCTTTCACGGTGGGGGTCAGGGCTGTTTCTCCTCCATACATGGACAAGTGACTTGTTCCCTTTCCAAAACAAACTGGGTCGGACTTTACATCACATAGAACAGGTTTTACAAGAGCACTCCTGTCAGGATATGAGATCATAAAATCAGGGGGCGCAGTTATGTTTGGCCCACGCTCGACAGGTTAGCTTGTGAGTTTCACGCACAAAACTTTAAAAGTGCAGTTGTGTGGGGTTTTTTTTTATAGCGGAATAAAATATGTGACAACATTCAGGGGGTATTTTTTTCACAGTAAATAGTGTTGGGATGGTTTAAAACTAGGGCCAAACTGTTCAACTACTGTCAATAAACTATCAAATATTCATATTGTGTCAATGCATGAGCCATATGAGGACATGCAGTGTCATGTTCTATAAAGAAACCTTTGTGGTAGAAGACAGTATTCATACTTGAGAGTGAAATGTAGTTGCTGAATAGTTTATACATCAGACACAAAACATCTTTTGTAATTAAATTTAAAAGCCTTGTTGGGCAGGGAGCCATCAATTTTTGATCCATGTCTCTTGAATGCGAGTGCATTTGCCACTACGGGCAACTGGTTAGGAAACTGTCTATTTCAAACTGTTTCTTAAGGCCGCAAATTAGTTTGTTCCCAGTTTGTGGATTCCGGATTGTCGCAGTTTGTCTTTTTGTGTTGTACTGGGAGAAAAAGCCTCGTTACATATTTTAGGTGTCGTTGCAGGCATTCTGTCTTTTATGTGAAGAATTCCTCCCACTGCTTTGCCTTCTCTGTCTTACCTTATATAACCCGGTTTTCTCAGTGGGTTGCATATAAAACTGTACTGGATCTCCTTCCTTGGAGCCAATGGCTGAAATAAACTGTTACTTTTGAAACGATTTTAGTCTTTATTTCATATTATTGCATCAAATCTATGAATTAAAGCAAAACCCCCTTGAAAACATACGCGAGAACCATTAAAGATGCATCTGATCTAAGTGACAGGAGTTTCTGACTTCCACCGTTAGGGGGCAGTCAAGATGCGCAGCTTTTTCTAAACTCTGTCATCATTAAATTTCGTCTGCGCCCATCTTTCTGTGCAGTTATATAACTGTCCCTGCTCTCTCCCAGCTCAGCCTCCCCGTCTGTCTGTTTCTAATTTTTTTCCATTTTATTTTCATCATTCACTTCACTCGTTTTTTGCTCTTTCAAGCAACAAAATTACAGGCTAGACTTTGCATTTTCATTCATTTTTCTAAATGAATTTCACAGCTGGTAGCAGATACAACATAGTGTATAGTCTACTAAAACTTTGTTTCATATATTCATTTCATCGAATGTTTTTATTGGATGAAATAGTCTAGTAAGGAAAAAATCCAAAGATTCTGTGTCTACAGTTAATTAAACGTCTTATATTTCTAATTATTCTGATTAAAAAAAAACAAATGTCAAATTATGTGAAAGTTATTTAAGATTGGGATACAATCTTAGGCATCATTAATACTTTCAGATAATACAAAAAGATCATTTGAGGCCCACTAAAGTAGGGCAGAGTAAGGATAACACATTTAGCAAACAAATATTCAGTTCACAAGTTCTGAAAGAACTACTTAACCATGCAAAGGTGATATGGACGCTTTGTGTATAGATACATCACTGAAATAAAAACAGAAGAGATGGGAAAGTGCAGCATGTTCGACAAAGATGAAGTTCTCCCATCTGTGTTGGTAGCAGGAGTCCCACTGTGAGAAGCATCTGTGTGGGACAAAGCCCATTACAGAGCTGTTACACGGCCATTACCGCAGGAGGAGGACCGCAAGTGGCCAATTAGATAATTAAGGCTTCCATTTTCTGTGTGTCTGCTTCTGTGTTGCTGCTGTAGCGCAGGACAGAAATCTGAAGCACCAAAACCACCTTTGCTAACTGCCCAGCTGGAAGCACAAGAGAGGCGCAGGAGGAGTGGGGATGTCGTTTGTCATTGTCGGCACACCGCAGTCCGTGTTTACTCTCTTAACCTTAGACCGCACTACTGTGTACTGAAGAGGATAATTATGCCTGCGTGCATCTGGACTGCAGCATAAACTGGCCATTTCTGGAAGTAACTTGCAATTTCTCTTAATTTCAAGCGCAGTCGTTTACTGGTTTATTTTCGATTACGTAATTTAAAAGTGCTGCGTGTTCAACTTGTGTTCTAGTGGGATCTAGAGTCAACAGAAACCTGTGTGTGGGGTACAGCTCTACACACTGCAACCGGCACCATCTGAGAAATCTTAAAACAATCAGCAGAAAGAAAACATCCCTGATATGGTGGGAAATGTATTTAATAACACAGCTGTCAACTTATGAAAGTCCTGATATCCAAAAGTACCAATATTTTATATTTCCAGGTCTCATGGACAAAAAAGCATGTGCAAATGTTCCATCCATCAATCATCATCCACTTTATCAGTGAGCAGGGTTGCGGGGGCGCAGGAGCCTCTCCCAGCTGCCGTCGGCTGCTGAGAGGCTGGGTCCAACCTCAACAAGTCACCAGCTCATCACAGCACCAACATGTAGAAACAAACAACCACTCACACTCACATTCATGCCGAAGGTCAATGCGGAGTCACCGACTGCCTGCCTCTGGATACCAGAACCCACGCAGACATGGGCAGAACGTGCAAACTCTGCACAGAAAGGTCTGTGACCAGCGGGATTCGAACCCTAACCTTCTTACCGTGAAGGTGTGATGCTAACCCACCATTGTGCCTGAAAATGATCCATGGCTGGATATATTTTTCATGTTTCATGTTGTACGGACATGCTTTTGATTCCACAATCAAACTATTCAATTCTGTCCAATAAAGGATAAAAAGGAAAGGTTTCCCTCTGACGGTGGTGTATAGCAGCTTTTAGGAGTTTGATGAAGTGCTTCTTTTGTGACTTTTACACTGGGAATCCAGTCGATGCTTAACACAAAGGTCAACGTCACCTTCAGGTGCTGTAACTCAATATAATGACAGTTTAATGTTTTCACGTCACTTCAAACATGAAAATGTGGCAACAACTAACAAGTGCACAAAAAAGCTGATAGGCAGGTGTTTATTTATCTCTCCCAGTGTTAATAAAAAGTATGAAAAGCTTTGACAACTGAAAGGGCCAATTAAAAGTCACTGAACACTCCAGTTCTCCTGTGTGGTGACAGAAGGGCCTGTATCAAAGAGCAACAGAAGAATTTTCCTCCCAATCTGGACCCCTTTTCACGCTCAGCAATGAATAATAGAACTGACTTGCAGATTGTGGAAGTCGGGAACAATGCAGCCCCCATCCCAAGAACAAAATCAAGCTCTCACATCAAAGGAGTAGCCACCAAATGCTGTGTGGCAGGAAAAGTAATGATAGTATGCTCGAACCGAGTGTGTGTGGGTGTGTTCTGAAATGGCAAATGGTGGCTGTGCCTGCTAAAGCGCCAGAGTCACAAGTGATTTCATCCTGTTGCTGTCACTGCTCCCTCCAATAAAACATCCAGGAGGTTTAGACTGACAATATTCACCCACGTATCAGGAGAATGGAGGCAGAGAATGGGAGGACTGGTGAAGAAACATTGGTAAATTAACACTAGAAAAATGTCCTGCATTCTAATGAAGATACAAAATAAAAAATGTGGCCCAAAATGGCGCATTTTGCTCATCAGGGTCACAGTTACACAACTAAACTATCTTGACAAACGAGATATCAAGACAGCGATTGCAACAAATGCTCTGGAAGAATTCCTCTTTACCTGCTCTCCAGCTTTAATTTTAAAGTTGGAGTTTATTAACACAAACACACAACCCTAACAAGAAGAGGAAGAGCTTCCTACACACCCTAATGCAGCTACGTACACTTCTATTTGTGCGGATCGGAGAATCAGGCCATGACTGCTTATTTTATTTAATATCATGTTTTAACATGACTGGACGGATGCGTCATTTCCATTATTTCACAAATGTTCGCTCACGTGTGCCTAACAACCTCGCGCACACCGAAATGGCAAAGGATGGATTCATGTTACCATTATTGCTCGAGTAAGTAGCAACTGAACCGATCAGAGGGTAAAAAGGATGATATGAATGTCTAATGATACCATGTGGAAGTTGACTGACTTTTGAAATCTGCGTTGAGCCTACATGATGTCAAACTCCGCCCAAAAACGGAATCATTAAATTAAATGAGCCTTTTTATCTCGGTCCCCACTCACATTCCTGCCTGTTCTTTGTTGCCATTAATTATCAATCCCCAAAGGCTGATTGTTCTTTCTTCATCTGCCCTTTAGCTCTGGCTGGGTAATGAAGTCATGCAAAAAGCTCATTCAG
Source organism: Takifugu flavidus (assembly GCF_003711565.1). Classification (NCBI taxonomy): domain Eukaryota; kingdom Metazoa; phylum Chordata; class Actinopteri; order Tetraodontiformes; family Tetraodontidae; genus Takifugu; species Takifugu flavidus. The sequence continues at coordinate 6,660,196 of NC_079528.1, read as the reverse complement.
ATGGGCCCAAGTAAGGTGAAGCTATGGTTGAGAGCATGGAAATGGGCTGGATTCCATCGGACCAATGCCCTTCTACGTTTCTACCTTTCTAAATTAAAGATTACACACTTACCAAGTTCAGGGAAATGATGATTTAAAAATGTATATCAATACAAACGGAATAAATCAGCATCTCTTTTAAGAACAGGTTCATTTGAATATCTGAATTTTGAGCAAAGCTTTGAATGTGGCTTCTAGACTTCCAAACTTTTTGATTCCAAGATAAGGAAAAAAACGGGGAATAAGAGGTTTTACTACGCTTTTGTGTTAATTAACTTCTCTTTCTCTCTTTTCCATCTTTGTAAGGCTGTAGGTAAAAACGCACCACTGTTGTTCACAGACTCCAAGAGCGAAACCATGAGTTATAAGAAGACGTCATGAGACCTGGAGCTGAAGAGGTTTTCAGCATGTGGCCACCATGTGACCCTCTCTGTAAGAAAAGGTCTTCAGCCATCTGTCCATAAATCTGAGTCTGATCTCCATCCAAGGAACACAAATCAGTCAGACATCATTCATATTCCTGTGACTCCCTGAGATGTCTCCTGCTGTGCAGCGCTAGAATTTTCAGATACTTCCTCCGTGATGACCAAATAACAGAGTGGAGTCGTTTTGTTAAACAGTTATTAAATAAATGATTACACAAGCTGAAAGTTAAGAAACTTCATTATGAATTTAGATCAAAGAAACAAGAAAACTGAGAAAGAAAACAGAAGGACCAATAATGAGACGGTGCGGCGTGCTTTAGTAGAATTCCAGTTTAATTTTGGTCCAGAAACCTACATCATTGAAGTCCAGTCAAAGCCCAGTCAAGAGGGAATAATATCTTTAATATTCAAATGTTCCATCTCTGTATATTTCTTTTGAGGGATGTAGTTGACTGAGATAATAGTTCCTTTCTTTCTTCTTTGGACACTGTAACATAACCCTAACCCTAACCCTAATATGACGATGCTGGGGTCCAGTTTTACACCCCTCCCCCTCCAGGACCACTGTTCTGGTGTTTGGCTGGTTTGACTGGGTGCTTTAAAGGCACTTTGACAGCACCAGTGTCTCATTTATACACACACAAACCCAGTTGATGTATAGAAGCTGAAATACCAGGTTTTGGTTCCATGTCGATATGATGGGTGTGTTGCTCGAGCTTAAGTGCAGCCTGGTTAGTGTGGGGAATAAACCGGTTGTTGAGGTAGGAAACATTGCCACCTCCTGCAGAGAAGAATTATTTCAGCCTCGAGGATGTTTTCTTCTGGTGTTTTCTCTATTTAATGCATGAATCCACTAGCTAACAGCAGATTACTCTGGTGTTATATGTTGCTACATTAACATGCCTCTGTGCAGCTGCCTCCTTGACCTTGTGACTCCATTTTTGTTGTCTCATTTGTTACACAGACGGAGGTTGGTTGAGTCTGAGGGTCTTGCTAACGCCCAGGAGGGCTTCACATCTGGAAGCTGTCTGGCAGATGTGGATTGATCTGTCAAATTAGACTGTGAACCCAAGGAAAACAAAGCAATAATTTATTGAGGGAATTCTGGAGAATAATTATGTTGTATGGGGAGCATCATCAGTGTGAAGATGGCAGGATAAATGGAGGATGTGGAGCCTTTCGGGAGAATTTCAATGTTTTTAGGAAATGAATGCAGAAACAATGAAAAACAGTTGGCGGGTTTCAAGTGAGATCCCTTTAAAGTTGCAATATTAGCAGTTTTTAGTTCCTGTCGAGCGTTCGGAGACAGAAATCTGACCCTGCCGCTGCAAATTCTTTCGAAATCCTTGTTGCATAGCAACGTATCTCTGCAGTTAAGCCTCTCACTCCCAAGGAAACAAGCTTTATATTTGCTTTAAAGATATTTATGATAAACCTTTAAGAGAAAAACAGAAATACTACCATGTTTGAATAGTGTGGGGCTGATTTCTTTTTTAGCAACTACAGCTATTGGAACTACTGTACAGGCATGCTTAAAAAACTAAATCTTTGTGAATTGTGTCTGTTTATTTAGAAAATTACACTTACTTCTCTTAATGTGAGGTAATTGCTCCAACTGTGATCATATGACTTGATCTATTTACATGAAGCAAGCATTATAAACAGGAAGAAGATGACTCAAATGAACTGCACCATCTAGTTGATTGCATTGTCTCACATTCCTGCAGCTGCATATACGAAGATGCAGAGTCCTCATTAAGCAAACATCATTTTCCACTTCAGACTTCATCAAAATTTCATTTTAATTGGCAGCAAAACAGATGTGCACTTTATGAACTTGATTTCACTTGTGATTTCATGTCCTGTGACACGTAGCACAAACATACACACTAATTGGACACCGTGTGTAGTGTTTTTATTCCTCTAAAAACATTGTAGACTATTCAAAGCTGAGGTAACCATGTATTTATGCAAGTCTATGTGCTGTTTTTCCCATAGCAGAGTCCTTTGCATTATGTTATTTATCTCAAGGCCAAAATGATCTACAACATATTAGTATATAATTGGTCTTTCACAGTCGTAAACATTGATGTACCTGTTGCAACAGGCAGAAGTGAAATCATCTAGGGAACCAGTGAAGGGTTCTCTACATGATCCACAGCTGAAAGACTAGCACATTTGTCTTGAAACACCTTGACACATTTCCCCCACATGCTCGTCCGTTTTCTGGTCATGCCTGGATAATCATATATGGCCTGGAATAATGTAGTGCTGCTGCTTTTTAAAAATTTCAGCTGGCAAACTGCAAGACCCTGTTACTCGCTCCATCAAGCAAAGGGTTGGGTTTAATCTCAAAGGATTTACTTTGAAAAAAAAAAGATCTCTAAGAATATTAAAATGCAGAAATCCCTTTCTTGCTCTTGGTCAAAGCAGATTTCCCTGGTTTGATGTTGCAATAAAGCTTACTGGACGAGGAGTTCGTGTGAAGGGCAATCAGCAGGGCACTTCAAGGTTTGTTCAAAATTACAGGGTGGTGTTAGACATTCCATTCGAACTATGCCACCATTTGACCCTCATCTATCTATCTATCTATCTATCTATCTATCTATCTATCTATCTATCTATCTATCTATCTATCTATCTATCTATCTATCTATCTATCTATCTATCTATCTATCTATCTATCTATCTATCTATCTATATCTATCTATCTATCTATCTATCTATCTATCACAGCTAATACATGATGCACGTAGTCACTTTAGTTGCCAGATCAATAACGGTCCTCTAGCGCCCTCAAGTGGAAGTCACATGAATCACATGTTCTATACGGGTTACCTGTACAATAATTAGGCATATCAAGGCATAACGAGAATATTTATTAAACCTAGAAAGGGGTATGCACGTCATTAAATCAACCCCCATATTGTTGGGTCATCCAATCACATATTCCCAAACTTCCAACGTTCAACATTAGCGTTTTAAATAAAATCCCACACAAGAAAAGGTCCATTAAATAAAGGTGGATGAATCGTTCTTAAAATAAGAGATTAAAATAGAGCATAACAGTCAATTGTTTGCAAAAAAAATTAAAAAGGAAAACGACAAGGAAATATACATATAAACATAAATAAGATGTTTTCAATATTTGTTGCTGAAAACCTTTAAACGTTGCGGGAATTGTGTCAGAAGTGAACACTGCCGTCAGTCCGCTTTTTGTGTCGTAACTTCCGGACACAAAGACTAATGCGCATGCGCGCAATTAAACTTTTGCGCGGCTAGAGACTGTCCTGGAGACTGTAGACAAAATTGCATTTTATCAAACTGTTGATTAAAAATGGTTGAGGGTCCTGGATGCACCTTAAACGGGGAGAAAATCCGTTCGAAAGTTCAAAAAGGACAGAAAGTGACAGACGTCAGAGGAACTTTGACAAAACCTGGGGTGGTACGTTTGATTTTTCTCCTTCGCAGCAACACAGGAGTCAGAAACTTGCTTTTTTAAAATTTAATTTAACCACTTTGTGTTTCCAGGAGTCCAATTTCAATGGAAATGTCTTCCTTAGTTTTTGTGGTCTTCAGTACACCGGGGTCGAAACTCTTGGAAAGGAGCTTTTCATGTATTTTGGTTCCCGAGCATTAAGGTAATATTACCTACACTACGTGAAACTGGGTAATAAATAGGAAATATTACAAGCACAAGGGTCATATAGACATATTGATTTGACTTAAATGAGCCGATAATAGCATGCTGTTGGCCTGCTGATGCCCACAATACTGAAGCAAAGCCTTCACCCTTTCGCTTTGATCACTATTGATAGAGGCATCTATGCACATACATTAAACATTATCTGTGGGAACATCACAGATCTAACATGATCAAACAGGTAGAAATATGCCTCCCGAGAGCGCTTCAGTTGTTGCTGTGGCTGTGGATACACACCGCTTTCCTTTAATATTCCTCTTACATCAAAAAAACCACCTTTTTTGATGTCAGCTCTAATCAAAACTCAAATACTCCCCCACACTAATTTTTTATCCTCTGTTTTTTTAGGGTCCACTTTGGTATGAACGGATCAATGCGCATAAACCCTGCTGAGAGGAGGGACAGGACGGGCTCCACGCCGGTGCTGGAGATCCACCTGACTAATGATATTGTGTGCTTCTTTGACAGCACTGCTGAAGGAAGGTAAAGGGGACAGGGGCGCCGCTAAGATAGATTGAGGTGATCCAAGTTCACCTTGGGGTGTGTGTCTCATTCACTATGTCCTACATTAGGCTGTGTGTGAAGTTGTCGCATGAAAAACACCGTCTCTTTGGCCTGACATTTGTCCTGTTCATTGACTGTGAGATTGTGCTGTATTGTTCGGTGGCCAGACAGACATTTTATTTCCGCCATCTGAAATTTCACCTTTGCTGTTCCATCTCATGGGAGAAAAAAAAATCCCACTGGCAAGACCTGGTATTCATGGATGTATTATTTCAAGCATGCTGCAGTTGACCTTGTGTTGCACGTGTGTGCAGATTGACAGAAGACTGTGTACAGAAAGTGAGAGCGATGGAGGGTCTGGATGTGTGTTCCCAACAGTTCAGCTTCTCTCGCTCCGAGGAGGCCGTGAGGCGCCAACATCGCCGGATGTTGTGCGACGCTCTCATGGACCAGGCTGTCATGCCTGGAGTTGGCAACATCATTAAGAACGAAGCCCTGTTTGACTCTGGCCTCCACCCAGCTGTGAAGGTATGGAAAAAAAGATGATAGATTGCATTGAACAAGAGAATAACACGGTGTTCCCAGAAAGGCTTTGGCTCCTGAATTATCGAGTGTCTTTTTAGGAGGAGGGGGTTAAGTCGAAAAAGCCAAACAAGCGCATTGCGACACGGAGAAACCTCCCCTTGCGTAAGGTTTCACATTCATTTTTCAGACATTTCTTCCCATTTTTAAATGTCAAATTGCAGTTTCCGCCGTGATTCATAACGTATGATAACATATAACATATACTGTACTTCTTATAACTGATTTGAAAATATATCTGAAAAAAATTGAACTAAATCCATGATTCACAGATCTTCCAGTGAACATTTCCAGCAAGCATGTTTGAGAAGAAAAGTACATGGTTGTCTTCTCCTAAAATGACACATTCTCTTACAACAGCGTGAACATTTCTATTATTCAACTATTACAAGGTGCCAGTTTGAGTTTCCTTGGATTAGATAGTAATGTATTAGAGTAGAAGAATATAGCACAGCAGACCACAACATTAATCTGGGACATTTGGCCTCTTCTCCAACTGGGACCACTGAATCTTTATGAGCCTCTCCCGGAGTATCCACCCCGTACGTGTCCCGAAAGAGCTACAAGCTGTGTGCGCTTCTGGGGGATTTCGATCTTTTTATTTCATACTCTGTGTGAGATAGAGTCGGGTCATTGCCGCCGTGCCTGCAAATGTGCCAGTCTGTAGTGTGTGTGATTTTTCTTCATTGCATCATTTTAAATTCAGCCTTTCTGTTCTCGTCTGGTGTTTTCCTATTATTTTTTTTGCTTGCATTATTGATTTGCAGAGGTCCCCATTGCCACTTCTTTAAATGAAAAGCTTTATAAATAAGGATTATTCACTCTGGCTCCAATTTAAAATGTAACAAACGGCGCTGTTGTGTTTTTAAGGTTGAACAGCTCACGGCTGAGCAGCTCCTGCACGTGGTGAAGATGACTCGGGATTTCACCCTTCTCTTCTACAAGGTTCGCTTTTGCTCATCAATTAATACCATTTCCACTTGTGTGATTCATTTCTGATTTATGGGTTTGAAATGGTTTCAGTTAGGGCTCAACTGTCAAAAAACCTCTATTTTCTAATGAATATTTGTAGGTTTCCTTAGTAAGTAGATTTAAATCGTGCACTAGAATTTGTTTAAAATGAATAACCGTTATTTCCTGAATCGTCTGTAATACTGACCAATTTGTGATGTTGTATAATAATGTTATAAGCCTATAAGAACATTAGGACAGTGATTTTCAAAGTGGGGGGATGCACCCCCTAGGGAGGGCCATGGTATTATGGGGGGGCTGTTGAGAAGAGCTTCTACTGTCAATTTATGCCCAGCAGATGGTGCTGACTTTACTACCGACTGCCTTCAAAAACAGCATGTAGGACCATTTGGAAAAAATAAACATACCCAATTTTTCACCACTGGCATGGACACGTTTGGGACTGGGGTAAAAAAAAAAACCCTCAGCAGAACAAGGTTAACCCACACAGGTCACTGAAAAGCAATTCAAGACTAGATGTTAAATTATAGAAGAAAATGTGAAGAAAAACTGAAGCATCGTGAACCTTTGCATGTTTCAGCATCAATGTTTTAGTCTTTGTGACAATTACATGAACAGTTTTAGCTAATATAACTATATCATCCAGGTAATTAAGCAAAATGAGCACAACTGTGTGGAAAAACCTGACAGATGAGCGACTCTTTCATCCATTCCTTTCTTTCTTAGTTGATTCACTCGTGGCTGCTTCTCTTCTCGTTATCAGTGTCGCAAATCTGGCTCTGCTCTCCACAAACATTTCAAAGTCTACAAGCGTTCCCAGTGTGGCCGGTGCTTTCATGTCATCACCGTCTGTCGTCTTGGAGACAACGGCAGGATGACTTACTTCTGCGAGCGCTGTCAGAGCGGAGATCCCAGTGGGGTTGACATCAGGTAGAAATCTTCACAGCCCTCTGACACTGACTGGAAAGGCTACATTACTGTAAGGTACTGGAGCGATGCTGGAATAACAGGACTTGCAGAACTGTATAATCATGCTTCTATTTGCCAGAACTGCAGTTATTGTTGCCATTACAATTACAGTGATTATTGTGTGGTGTATAAATCCGCATTATAAACCAGTCAGTTTCTTCTCTGTATAGTTTTTGACAGATGAGGTCCTTATTGTTTAACAGAAGCTACTCTCTAACACTTGTTGTCAGTAAACTCCTTTGTTCTTAGCGCTCACAGACAACAAAGACAACCGCACAAGCGAAACGAAAATCTAAGACGTGATAATACCACAAAGTGAGACCGTAAAGCCAGGTGACTTTTTTCCAAGTCTTGAGCAGAGTTCAGAATCTCTAACGAGGATATGTTCAAATTAAAAAGAGGCCATCTTTCCAGGCAGATGGGCTTGGCAGGGCGTAGGAGTGTTATGGGGGAAATTAATGCGCATATATGACTGTGTTTGCCAGACAGGGCACGGGCTCAACACCTCCTGGGCTGTGTTTGTGCAAGGCTTTGTGAACGGTTAGAACCTAAAGCCTTTACAACGCATTACACAGCTGATAAACCAGTCTGCGTGAGGAAAGTTTCCCACAAGCCATGGCTTCTTCCTCCTCGCGCTGGCTGCCGCACATTTGCTTTCTTGTTAAACACAGGAGCCTGGTGTCACCGCGGCAACATGCGTGTGAAACAACACCGTGCACGTGTTCGTCTCATTTCAGTCTCTTGGATTTCTGATATTCCATTTCCTGTAATACCTTCATCTTCCTAGCAACAGATGTGTTTATGCTAAATATCGCTTCGTTACCACTTTAACACAACATTCAGTCAGCGTTCAACAACCCGATGTCTTAAATTCTGTTCAACCACAAATTCATTATTGCTTTAAAAACACCAAGTTCTGTTTTTCCCACACACTAGTTCTGCTTCACTGCACATCTGATTAATTACTATGCCGCTTTTAGCAACAAAGGTGCTCTCGGATCACCATATTTCCTTGTTTCCCCGTGCAGAAAGCTCCCAGTCAGAAACAGCTTGATTGGCTGGACTCACAAGAACAGAACAGATGATTATGTTGCTAAGAAGGAGGAGGAAGACTGGGCCTGTCAACTGTGCACGCTCATCAACGAGCCGGCAGCAAAGGCTTGTGATGCCTGCTTCACCCCCAGACGGGAGGGTGAGTGAATCCTGTTTTACACCCCCTGAAATCAATGAAGCGTCGTCGTGGCCATGTTAGAACAGTAAAGCAGCGGTATAACCTGCCATCGCTTTGTGTGCTGCTACCATTGTTCTAATATTGGGAGGATTTTGGGAACTAACTGGCAGCAAGTAGCAACAACAGGATTTCCCGATTCTAAAAATCAAACCAGAGCAGAATTCAGCAGTGGAAACTGAAAAATATGATCAACAATCAAACCAGAGAGCAGTAAAAAGCTCCAAAGTACCAATGTTTTTATTTCATAATGAAAAGGAACATGTTTTGCATAATTGAGAGCATATTAACCTTGACATTAACATTAGTTTCTGTTGATCAGATACTAAAGGTTGCTGCTAAAAAGCCTCTATAATCAGTAAACATGTATTTTTCAACAAATTTTCCTGTTTGAGTCTGTAATGACATTTTAAGGGGTTGGGGGTTAGGACCCTCCTGAAAATGAATAACGATCATTTTGTCTTCAGGGAACATTGTCAAAGCATCGCTTTTTAACTGATGGCGTGATTTGCCTTCTTAGTTCTAGATTTTTTAGAATTCTCTCCTCAAACAGCGGGGGGTGAAGTGCCTTGCCAAGGGTCAAACACTAATGGCTGTTTTGGAAGAAGGAAGATCTAATTTTTGCTCCCACTGCCCATTAATTAGATCACAGTTCACTGTTAAAAGAACGTCAGAGTTTTTGTTCTGCACATTTTATTCAAACAACTTTGCAGCAGTCTGGCGCTTACTGATAAATTTTATTGCTCCTAAATCCACCATTTTATGACAGAAGCCAGAAGCTGCAGCCTCCGAACATGAAATGAGCTTACTCGCTTGCTCTCCATCTCCACAGTCCACAAAGAGGGCATTAGCTCCGAAGCGTCACCCCTCACCGCTGATTTGATTAAATACCCCTGCATTGCCTTTAAGAAGCCACAGGAGGAGCTCAAAGTCAACTGGCGCTCTGCATTCGGGACCTCCACCCTTGTTTTCTCTGACATGAGCAAAAAGCCAAAATCTGTAAACTCCCCGCTCCCCCCAGCCGGCAGCCATTTGAATTCCTTGGCGGCAGAGCGAGGTTTGTATAAATACAGCATCTGCCAAGGGACAACAAGCCCCAATTATGCCTCTGGTGGCTGGCAACGGCAAAGTGCTGAGCTCTCCAATGGGGAATCAGTGGCCTCCTACAGTCAGCCATCCAAGAAAATGAGAATTGATCACAGTCCCTTTCCCAGTAACAATGCTCAAAATGGAAGCCTCAACTCATGGTGAGTGACTCCCTCATTTGGCTGTTCACAAATAACTTTTTCTTTCCTTGCAACTTTGCGGCGATAAGTGGAGTAACAAAGAGCATCTCTAGAATTTTTAATGCCGCCACGTTAAGATAAATATCAGTAGTAGAGGATTATTCTGCAGAAACAATTGTTAGCAGCATGTCACCGCACCATTAAGGAGAGCTTGCTTGCTCACTAATAAGAGTTGATGTGACACTTCTGTGTGAGCCTCTTCTTTCACTTTGTCAGTTCACAACAAACGGAGAGCAGCGGCGCCGGTGCGCCGTGTTGTACATCCCATCATCGTCCAGCAACCCTGAGAGTGGTTCACAAGCAGGGCGAGAACAAAGGACGGCGGTTCTACGCTTGCTCCCTTCCCAGAGAGAACAAATGCAACTTCTTTGAGGTGAATACAGCCTCATATCCAAGAATAATCTGTGAAGCACATCAACTAAGATCATCACTCTATTAGCATCAAACCTGTGAGTCTGGAACTAAAGTTTAGCGTCATTGACTGCTGTTTTTCTCTGTCGCAGTGGGCCGACATGAACTTTCCTTTTTGTCACCATGGGAAACGCTGCTTAATGAGGACGGTTCTAAAACTGGGACCTAATAATGGCCGGAATTTCTTCACCTGCAGCTTTCAAAAGGGTAAACAGTGTGACTTTTTTCAGTGGGCACACAGTGGAGCGGGGTCGTCCATTCTCCCTGGCTGCTAATGTGTTTTTGCACAGAGACCAACAGAAAAGGCTCACAGAGCATCATTTAATGAATAATTTACCAGCGATTGTGTACATTTTTTATTTGTATTCTGTTGTGTCACGGGCCATTTAATAAAACTACAGTACAACAGCTAAATATAATGCTTTTAAATTTAAAAAAAACATTTTATTAATAAAGGACTGCTTTCAAACTGGTTTATGACGGATTCCCTGAGTGTTAAAACATATGATCTGTGCTAAATGTTGGTCTAAAGGATTCTGCAGAAACCAGACATGCAGTCATGCAAGCAAAGACTCAGAACAGCTAAAAACAGTCGACGGCTTTCAGGAGTGGTGTGTCCGACTCTGTGGTTGAAACCATGTAGCGGAACTGGGAGAGTCCAGGGACTTTGTTGCAGGCTGCCCCTTTAGTTTCAAACAAAGAAAAGAACATATTAAACAAATACATACTCCATTTCATCAATGTGTGATTGAACATTGAAACTAAGGTACCATCTGTGTACACGTATTCTATAATTTACCCCCTTGATGAGTAAAAATGGACAAAACTCACGTCGTCTAGTTTAAAACTGCAGCATGAAGTAAAAAGGGTTGTATAGATGAGTGTTTAACATCTTGAAAGTTAACAGACAAACCGTCTGGTGACGGAGGGGGTAACAACAGAAACAGAACCTGTACTGATTACCCTCCAGGGAAGGTTCCTGTTTCCTGATGGAAGCGGGGAATCGCTACTTTACCTGCTACACTGCACATAAGAGTGGAGCAATTACTATCGAAACGTACTTGAGATGCAATAGAGATGGGATGTGAAGCTTCAGATCAGGAGACACTTTAATGCAACTTTAATGAAACAGGCCCCTGAATGTGCTTCCATGAAGTTGACACATTTTAACTTTAGTTTTCATGAATTTTTGATTTCCTGATTCCACAGATTTTCTTTCTCCCGTGCTGCACAACACACATTCTGCTCTCATTTACCAGGTTTAAAAGACGTATATTAGAGTAATACTTGATCTTTTGAATGCGTTATTTACTTCATTAGAACATTAATATGTAAAAACTCACCATAATGACCGGTTGTGTTGGCACAGATGATGGCCCCAAAGAAATCGGAGTAATGCCTCTTGATTCTGCTAATGGCAGTCTTACAGGCTTCGGAGGGATCTGCCCCGGCTCTCATCAGCTCCACAGCCAAGTAACTGTTGGCATGATGGTATGTGGTAAACATTAGGCGGGATAACGAGCGCTGTCACGGCCAGACACCAGGACGATGACAGGTGCTTGATATCGCTGCATGGATAAATACGATGCTAACAAACCGCAATGTCGGAAAATAGTCATTAAATGCAATCGTTAAAATGAATATCTTCGATTTGTGAAATAATTTGCCATCCCTGCGATGCCCGTGCTTAATGATTATCTCCATTAGAGCGAGGTCCCATTTACTCCCAAAACGTGACACCTTGCAATTTAATAAAGCTCCTTTTTTGGGGGGAGCAGGAGGAGGTGTTATTTTAAAAAACAAACTGCACCAAGAATGCCGATAAAACCTTAGTATATACAGTGTTAGAATGGGAACCAGTGTGTCCCGTTACATAGATTCATAACTTATGGACCAGCAGTGACAGCACTATTCCCTATACACAGGATGGATGAGGCAGTTAAAATACCTGCACTGTCAGGAATGAGTGAAAATACTCCAGGAAAAACTGCCCTGAAGTGTAGTCGGGTGGCTGGGGGGGAAAGTTTGCATACTCAAACTATCCCGGATAAATAATTTTTTTAGAATAAACCCCCCCCCCTCCTCTGAGACTGCCAGGTTCTCTCGCAGCTTGGTAGCACACGGCAACTTTAGAGAAATCCCACCTCTTCTGTGGAACGCACAAATGACAGTTTGGGGGCAATGTAGTCACTCTACTACTATTTTATGGCATCATCGTATTTGCGGCAAGAGGTTCAGAGCACAAATTGGCTGTTTAGAAGCTACACGTGTTGCAATGTTATCAATAATCCCACGAAACGCAGGAGAGAAAATCTGTCATTATTTAAAAAAAATAAAAAAAAAGGCCAGGAACTAAGCTCATGTTAGGATGCATGAAAGAGTTTAGATCAAATAGTTTGAATTCTAAAAGCAGCGCTCTCCTGGTGCTTAATGTATAATAGGAAAACGCTGAAGCAAATTACACCTGCAACCTCTTTCAGGGGGGGCTCCCATTGCTTACATACGAAAGAACACAAGTAATGCATTTTTAATGTAGGAGCTGATATTTTACCACAAACGGAACAGTGGAGGTACCTCGGGAGAAAGCGCATCATCACGTCCCCGTCTCCGGTCGCAGCAGCGCCACCAGCTGTGCTGTCGGCGTACGCCCCCGCCCCGATGATGGGAGAGTCTCCTACACGACTACAGACGAGCGTTTGTGGACCTTGATTATTTGTGTTGCACGACACTCTTTAAACCGAGAACATTCTTATTAAAGGGATCCTTGCCGGCTGTGCATACCCTGGGATTTTATGCGTGAGTCCATTAGTGGATGTTCCAGCAGCAACATGACCATTCTGATCAATAGCAATCATCCCTGGTGGGGGAAAGAAGTGGAGGGGGGGGAAAAAGGAGCAGAATTGAAATAACACTTGTATGACGAGGGATTACATTTAGCTGTTTAGTGTCCAAGGCGCTGATCAATAACAAGGCAAGGGGGACCGACTGATTTTAATTTCAGATGGAATCGTTTCTGAACGAGAAGACAAATTAAAACCGAAACGCTTGAACGGATCCTGTGAACATCCGCTTTAGTTGGTTCATCTGAGGTTAATTTTCTCTATTTTAAGTGCTTAAAATAGGAGAGCTGAATTGGTAACAGCAGCGTGCGATTATTATCATTCTTATTACCAGATAAACACCTACCGATGGTGTCGTGGGCGTGTTCGTTAGCACTGGTCGCCCTCTTGTTCTGGTGCTGCACAGGGACGGGCTTGTAGGGCCCGCAGTACTTCGAAGGGTCTGGATACACGTTCTGTTTGGAGACATTAAGATACACATGTTAAATTCCACGCCTTTGTAATTTATGACCTAAAGTCAGATTTTTTATTTGGTTTGGAGGCCCTAAAGTCCTGTTTTTGTTGATTCACGATGGCAACAACATCCCGGCTTTAAATCCTGCTGCAGCTGTCAGATATCAGGTTTTATTGAAGACACCAGCCTCTGCAGCATGTCTTCATCTGCACTGCATTCAAACACGGTTCCAAATGCGTCCCTCTGCAACAGTCTAAATTGCACTATTTCATTTCAAATGTAAACTTAATTCCATTGTAGTTATTTGGGGGAAATGGGGAAAAAAATACTTCACCCCATAACATAAAAAAAGGTCTTTGTGAAGGCGATAAATCAAGTGATAGTGATGTGACCAGTGAAGTGTGCGGCTATGGCTGGAGCGCGGCGCTTCACTGCCAGCTTGGGTTGTAAAGTGTCTCAGTGATCAGCCGTAAAAGACTGTAGCCTCTGTAAAGTTAGAGAAAAAACCTGATCTGCAGCGTAAAAGAGGGGTTTCGCTCCGCCCACGTTAGTATTCTCATCATTTCTTCTGCTCACGATCAATCTCTGCGCGTCACACACACACACACACCAGTATACGCACCTTTCGATAATTAGGTTGGCAATTGCCCTTCAGCCATTGCGAGAAAATATTTATAGATTTGTTAGTAGTCAGGTCTTCTGCGGTGAAGCCCATGCGTTCAGCAAACAGAGACGCTGCCAACAGAGATATTAGTGTTACTTCTGGGTTATGAACAAACAGAGGAGCTGAGGGTGGTCTCGCTGGAAGTCTGACCTTATTCCCAAATTGTCATTTCCGTAAGATTATTCTGTTTTTTTAACCGAACAAGAGCAAATTGATGTGATTTGGGGGTCTCGGAAGGAAACGAGAATATGAAATATTGTATAATGTTGACCTTTGGAGCCTTCCTACTCCTGCTACACTAATTCAGGGCTCTTGTTCCTGATGTCTGCGTGTTATTACATTTCTGATGGCTTTATTATTGCTATCAGCTGGTGATGTGGGGATTAAGGCGCACTTGCTCCGAGAACTCCAAGAGGTTTCTTCTTCCATTTCAAAGTTGTGTGTTTTCGTAGTTACCGGAACGTTTCCTTTAAGTTTCACACGCTGCATGTTGGCCAAGCTGCCAACAGGTTTTTATTTTTATTTTTTTGCTTTTATGTGACGGAGCAAATGCTGACTGCACGGCGTAACGGCCATAGGATAATGACACCATCTGGATTAGAATCCGTCTGTTGTAAACCTTACTTTGCAGTTTGGTCTGCCACAGGCGTGAAATGTCCCAGGAAAATGAAACCTGGCTGCAGACCCCCGTCAGACCGATGCAATCTCTATCTGCATTCATACCTCCATTACACTCGAAAGCGATGAATAAACCACTGTTATTGGCCGTTTTCTGGGGAAAGCGGTTTGTTTCGTTGTGAATCGGTGGCAGCGGCTACAATAAAATACAATTAACATTTGAAACAGGGGGAAAAGCCTTGGAAAATGCTTCTGCGGACCTACCTGACTCGCCCACTAACATAGTGTGCTCCGTGAGCTCCATCACAGCCCTCGCCACGCCGATGGCGTTCTTGATTCTCCGCAGGTTGGCGACGGCGCCCACCTCCATCGTGTCCCTAGTTAAAGGAAAATATGCATTACTCCTGAATAGGGAGCGGGAATCTTACGGGGTCTGAGATTCCCCATGGAGCAAAGGTGATGTACGTTTCATGAACACATCTCACGCGTGCATGTTTACATACGTGTCGTGCATATTTCTGCGGTATGGAAAACACGTATCCCTGTATATTTCAATGCACATAATATAGAGTGTTGGGAAAACTTAAACCTGTCCACACATTTCCAACGCTAACGTAGCCTTTTCCTCCATCCCCTGGATAAACATTTGGTCAGTGATTAACACAAACAGCTTCCTCGGCAGCTGATTAAGAAGATCCCTCTGACACAAAGATCAATGGAACTTGGTGGCAATAGCTGTGGTTTGTTTTTAATTACCAGGCCACATCAGTCTCAAGCCACCACCTCACCACTTAAGATGGGGCTAATTACACCTCATTTGCTCCAGTCTGATGCAATTTACTAAAAAGTATCCAGTTATTAAAACAATGAATGTCAACTCTCCGCCATTAGTGGAGCTAAAGCAGCTTCAGAAACATAAATTCGCTGCCGGAATAACGAGCGACATCATAAAAAACCCCGACCTGAAGTCTCGGGAAATGTTTTCTTGAAGTTCAGCCGTAGCCGCAGTAGAGCTGCTGGTTTTGTTCATAGCATTTCAATTCTTCTGCTCGCACAACTGCTATAATTCGTTCAGCTATAATGGCTACCATGTGGTCGACTATTCTTTTCACACAATAAATTCATGACTACCAAACCAAAGCAAGTCGATTCTGCAACACTGAAAATGGAACTAATAAACTGCTTGCTGCTTGCTCGTTGCCCCTTATTATAAGCTGACATTTTCCTCCCATGACAACCCCTGAGGGTGTTAAGTGTTTGCACTTAAAGCCTTGATAACTGGCAAGCTTTCAGACCCAAAAAAAAGATCTTAATTAGAGCTTTATTACAGAAAAGCTGGCCCGAAAGGTCAGCCAATTACGGCTGTGCATATTATGGAAACAAAAGACAGCAGCAACGTGTTGACGACTGCAGATGTTGGATTAGATTAGATTAGATTAGATTAGATTAGAAGATCTGGGTCAGTTAAAAATAAGTCCTTTCAATAAATAAATAAAATAAATCAGCATTGCACAACTGTGTCCTGCTTGGCAATTTTTTTTTAGCTTTTTACAGAAAAATTGACACCCCCCAATTCTGTCTTACGCCTGGTTTTATCCTGCGACCACTGAAGAGATTCTACAATCCTGCAATCAGCACATATTCAGTCACGTGGTCGATGTTTGTCACTGCTGCAGCCTCTCCAGGCAGTAAGAGGGCGGAGGAGGACATACACCCTGGACAAGTCGCCGATCGTGACCTTTAAACTGTAAGCTGACATATTTATTCACAATGATTTGACCTTTTCTTTTGGTTTTACCTCATTTCGCTTACGTAACGTTGTTGTTGTTGTTGTTGAACATCAGCGCGCTTTCTGCACGTTCCTTACCCGTTCATGATCAGGGCGTCCAGTGTGGTCTCCCCGGCCTCGTCTGGGCTCCCGCCGTAACCCACCGTCCCGTCGCACTGCTCCACCTCACAGCGGGCGCAGCCCTTCTCCACGGCATCCAGCACCGAGCCGCCTGACTGCAGGGCGCTCCAAGCTGCAGCAAAAAACACAACGCAGCCACTCACAACTCAATAGTCGTCGAGCTGAAGGACAGAAACAGACGGTCAACCCCCCCCTTCCCCACAATAGACTTTACTTACGGTTTCCGTCATTGTGCTGCTGTGTATTGTTACAATATTTAGATTTTGTGCATTTCAGCTGGTGTTTACTTTGTACAATAGGTACACTTGTTTGTCCAGATTTATTCCACGTCAACAGCAAACGAGGGCTGACAAGCAGTTGGTCACTGATCCCCCGAGTGGCCACGGGGGGATCAAACTACCAACTGGTAGCATTGTCAACAGCTTGCCGTCTAATTCTCAGACCACCGTGTTGTCGTCAGCAGGCTACAATCATGGATGCCTAAATTTGATTTATCCGTTTAGAACTTCTCGTCATCTGCTGTTTGGGAGACGCGTCCTTGTTTCGGGACATTCCGATTTCATCCGCTTTGTCATTTTAGTGTTTTTGACTTGCAAAGGAAGGGAAGATAAGATTATCCTGCTTTTGTCAGCTGCTTCTGAGGCCCCCAAAGGAAAACAAATCTGCATGGGCAGATCAATAGACGTGACTAATGCAGACTGCACTTTTTAACCCACCAACAGAGGAGCCAGCATGGCACATTTTTCATCCTCATAGCCACCTGAGGACCAGCGGCTGATGTACATCTGATAAATTAAGGGGGATCCATCTATCAACTGCAGAGATTTCTGAGGTAAATTCAATCATCCACAGGTCTGATGTGTTGCTTGAGATGTTTTGAATGCCTGATTTATCTTTTTTCCCCCATTTCTTCAGGAGCTGTGCAGTGGAAATCCACTTGACAGATAAGTCTCAAGCATTCCTGAAATATTTTCAGCTTCCATTTGAACAAGCCCGCTGTGTCATCCTGAAGGAAATCAAAGAGTGAAAACACACCTACGTTGCTTGTTATGAAGCCTTTCGGGGTTCCTCCCGTTTCCTTTCCCCCGCCGCTGAGTATGATCTTACATTCTATATACGGTAGAAAAGGGAATTTCTATAATGGCCGTGAGGTGTTTCCTATAGATCTCAGTGGTTATTGAATCCCCCTAGTATTGTTCTTCACACACACACACAACAAAACACTATTTTCCTCTCCCTTCAGGTGAAGTTCAGGCTTTAGTTCCTCATTAGAGCAAGTGGGATTCATTTTTATTTGATCCAACATAGGACATAATTCACTAATTAAAACAATCAGGTATTCATTTATATTTATTGTCTCTGGTCAACACAAACTGAAATGTGTTTTTTATGTAGATTTTCATTATTGGTGGCATGAATGATTGAATCTGCATGTGGTAGCATAGTGTTAGAAAATATAAAGGAATTTATGCCTATGAGCTATTATTGACTATTTTTATTTTATTGTTGCTTCCTTATATATTGTTACACACACCTAAAACTATAATAATCCATGACAAAAGATGAGTAATCTGATGAAATAATGCCATGTTCTTGTGAGAATGAAATAACTAATGTGCCAAAACCCTCTAACCCAGTTTCCATATTATTATGAGGAGCAAACTGGACCGGAGCAGCTTAATGTGGGGCCGAGGTTTGAGACACGACGGACGGAGGCGAAGGCTGCAAGTTGCTCCGGTTTGAGGTGAGAATCGCTGTTTTACCTGCAGCCGTGGCGTTCTTAAACGGCCATGTGTTGATGACCAGCGGCACAGATGCGTGTTCGGGGGCCAAATGCAGCGATAAAGTCAGAATAAGAAGCCAAATCCACATTTTGTTGCGACGATTTGGAAACTCGGACAGGCGTTAAAACGAGGCGTAAACGTAAATCTCGGGTTTTAGGCTCTCGTCATGGCCACATCCCAGTTCAAATCTAAAAGTGAACTAAAAGAGATTTAGGCACATATTCATTTGGTTGGAAAGAAGTAGTTGGACTTCCTTGTTTGGTCACGTGGTAAGCGGGCGCGTCCTGCGTTAAAGGGGCAGTGCAGTGTTTAAAGTGTGGCCTAATTCAGCGCTTAAAGGCGCAGAAGTAACAGCTGTAGAATGACCCTCACAGGAATGACTTATAGTTCATATACCATTATACAGAAACCTGCCCAGTTATTGAACAAAACATGCCAGGTTACCGGAGGCGAAGGCGATCTTTTTTTCGTAAAACCTGTGAAAAAAAATACGTTTATGTCTTGTCCTCATAATCTTGATTGAAAGAATTTATTTAATAGCGGGACTAATATCACACATTTTATGTGTGTATATTTCACAGTATTCTTTCCCACTTTCCTAGAGGATTGCCATTTTTATACAAGTCAAACTCTCCATTGTAAGAAAAGTGGAGTGATATTTATGAGAAAATAGCTACCTCGGCAGATTAAATGTTCCCACTCTTTTCTTCTGTTGAAGCTGGAGGTGAAATAAGCGTGGACGTTCTTTAGTTGCCAGGTTACATCCATCTTTAGAAATGTTCAGAGTGGCCTTTGTAAGTTGGCAGCTTTGACAGGATGTCATTTACCCCAAAGTGTTCAAATGTGGCAGGGCAGAGGCTGAAGCCTGCCACTTCTGACAACAGTGGCTTTTCTCAGGGGCTGTATCGACTGGTGGTGCTGGAAAAATACGATGTAGGTATTTGCGGCTTATGCTCTTGTAAACTCTAACAGTTTTCCTTTCCTCTGAACATGTCTCGGCTAAATCTGGGTGATTTTGCCTGCTTTTATTTTGGAATCTTTCTTAGAGTTTCCCATTTTTGGGCTGTTTTCCTGAAGCGTTTAACATACATTTATGGATGTCCTGCAGCTCTGCTTATGCATCATGTAGGAACTCTTGTCCTATGTGTGCCTGCTTCCTCAACATGTTTGTGCCTTGATTTAGTCACATCGTAAGAATAAAGAAACACTGCCCAGTAAGTCCATCTCAGCAATACTGGAACTCTTAATGTACTACATAAAAAGGGGGGTTGCTCCTTGAATTCTAATGTTTCCATAAAGTGCGATGCAACTACTAAAAGTAAGCCACTGCTCGACATGCCAGGCTCTTCTCATCATTGTAAAGTACATCAGAGATGGATGAAAGCTGAAAACCCAAATAGATCTTTCCCAATTAAGAGGCAGGATCCAGTATAATGGTTGCTTCTTTCAAAGATCTTGATTGAACTTGGTCTCGATCTGAAACATAATGGTCGGACCGGAGATCAAAATCCGCACATTCCTTCTGAACCCTCAGAGCGAAGGAAAACACGAGGATCTGCTGTCAGATTGCCAGTTGTAATCATTTTTCATGAAAATGGTTTAATCGCAAATTGAATTCCTGTATTACAAAAATATTAGTAAAGTAAAATGCTTCCCTTCATTTTTGCTAGTTCCAAACTACATTGTGAATGGGGGGAAATATGAAGGCAACTAATTAATCAGCCATTAATACCGGACTGATATCTGATATCAGAATTGGATCGGGTGTTTACAGGAGAGTGTGCAGGCCTGTGGTTATTGATTATTCCTTAATTGGACATAAATCATCACAGTGTAAATTTGTCAGTTGTGAAAGAGCCGTATCGGTTGTTTGATACGATTGTAAAAACGGAAGACGACCCCTTTGTAATTGGAACTGTGAATATAATGTGGCCTACATGTATCATGATTGATCACTCTATTTGTCTTCATGTTATCAGGAGCAAACAATCAATGTGGAACCCAAGAAGAGTGCAACCAACTCAGGTTTGGTTTGTTTTTTCCTTGTGATGCATTCATTAAATGGCGGTGGGTCTTAGTCAGTGGTGGAAGCCTGGATTCGCCAGCTTTCAAGACTCTTCTGAAGATTCACACATGCTGACAAGTTGGGAGATTATTATCTTATTGGCAGAAATGATGAGCGTAAACATTTTGGAGTTAATGGTTTGACTTGAGATTCAGAGCCGCACATCAAGCTAAACTTCCCCGGGAGAACAATTATGACATTAAGTGTCACCTTCCATCATTTAAACAATTATATTTCTCCCAAAGTTCATTTCCGGATCTCCTTCAATTTACCTCCTGGTAAGAAGAAGTCGATTGTCACGGCGACTGGGGGAAGCAGGCTGCAGGGGAAAGTTTGGCATGCTCTTTGAGTCATACACCATATGGCAGCGTATTGACTCTTCATACCTCCTGCTGGGCCTTTCAAGTTTGCAGAATAACATATCCCGAAAGTGTCCGTTAGAACAGAAAACCTGATAAAAAAAATGAATCCTTTCATTTCATACCAAACAAGAACAAAGCTCGGGCCACGCAGGGAAACTAGTAACCTTGAGACGTGGATGCCAACAGCATGCCCTCTTTTACATTATTCATATGAAAAATGCAATTTTCACTAATATTTTATTCATTGTTTTTGGGTTGTTTTTTTTCCTGAAACAACAGGAAGCTCTAGCATGATTTTGTCAGGGGTATCTGATGGGAAGAAAATGGATGACAGAGGCGAAAGTATATTATTACCTTCACCTGTGTTATTGATCGAAATTAAATAGCAACAGGTATGATTTTTTATTCTTTTTTATAACTTCATCATTCGCTGTCCAGCCTTTTTTTTTTTTCATAATAACGTCAGCGGGCATGTGCGCTGTCGTTGTGGATGAGCACAGCGGCAGCACGAGAAACGCAGGTGGAGGCATCCGAAGCATCGCCCCTCTGCGTATGAACCCGTCAGATAGGATTTATTATGTGATTGACAGCTTCTGACAAAATGATGCTGCAACACACAACCAGTGTTTCAAGTCTTGGCTTCTGTGGGACTTTGCAACTGTATAACCTTCAATAGTCATTTCACATCAACCATTTTTTACAGTGAATAACATCTAGAACTAGATTCCGAACACAGATGAGTGTAATTGACTCACCTGTTGTATTCATCTGTATATTCTTTCAGGCTTTCTTCCCCAATGAGAAATATAACTAAGAAGTATGTTTTATCCTCCTTCCTACACCTAAAGGGCATTGTTGGTAGCTCGGCATTTATCTTATAGAACAATAAGTGGAATGGAATGCATGTGTCTTGTCAATTTTCAGTGTTTCTTTCTGTAATCTGTGACAGAATAAAAAAAAAAAAACCTTTGGTCATGTGGCCACTGGCAAAAACAGAGGCAGCACATGAATGCAGGGGTGATGCAAGCCAAGTGTCAGAGCAGAGCTCTCCATCAGTCAGTCAGCCAGTCAGAGGTTGGGAGGGTCCTGCTGTGTCGGCCTGTTTTTGTAGCGAGGTACTTGACAGTGGCGCTGCTCTGCGGTTCAGCTGGGGTTTGCATCTTCCTTTTAACTGGCCAGCACTTATTCCTCAAGGTCACAGGAAGAGCTGGAGCCTATCAGACAGCAATACAGCCCAGGTAACCATGGTAGCCCACACAGGCGGAGCACGCACCCCCGTGTGCTATTTCATGTCTTCAATCAGTCCAAATGGAGGCTTGGATTTAAACCTCGAGTCTTTTTGCATGACTGCGCTCTGCATGGCGCATTTGGTCTGAACACAGGGGTGCGATTTTATATTTATCGCAAGAAAATATCACAAATCAGCCCCAGATACAAATTATGTTCCTTTTCTCGCATTTGTTGCCTCTTGTTTAAACCAGCGCCCATGACCGTGGGCTGGGAAATGTATTTCTGTCCTCACACAGAAAAATGTAGGATTCGTTATTAATATTAATGAACCTCATTGGCCTCTTGATTTTTGTGCATGTGCATTGGATGAGAAGTTAATGGCTGTTTATTCAGGGAAATACCGGCTCAGCAAAAACTGTCAGATTCCGCACGCAAGTTCTCGAGTCAGCGGTTCTCCATTCACCCTCTGTACACACAGAAGGAAGTCAAATTAAGGAAAAATAAATTCAAAGGAAAACAGTCAAATCCCTCGAGATTTTCTCATTATTTTGAATGGCAGCAACGTCAATTAGGTTGAGTTCTTTTCAACATTCGTCCATATAGTGTCCAAAACAGATGGTGCGCAGGTCCGTCCAGAGATGTGACTTTGTAACGCAGGCAAAGCCGAGCAGGTCAGATGGTGCTATTGACAGACTGGACGCTGGTCGTTTTCTCATCGAAAGACGAGTCAACTTTCAAAGGTGTGCATTGCCAGTTAGCTAAACGGAGCTGCCAGCTGTCAGCTATAGATGCCTGGCGCGTGATGAGGTGTCTCGTGGAACAAAACTAGACCCACGAACCGTTGAAAAAGTGCTCCCAAAAGTCCCGTCTTCATGAAGTTCCAAATCACAAGAAAGAAATGCCCAAAGAATCCTAAAAAAAAAAAAAATCTGGTCTTTTTAAACTCGGCCAGCAAATTCCAGCAACATCGCCAATTGCTCATTTATTTTCCACACCTTTGCCTTTCATTTCTCACGGAATGCTGCTTCCTATGCAATCAACACTTGTTGATATGACTATGAACACGTATCCCACGAATATGAGGTTATTTTTATATATAATGCAAGTATAAGATCCGAGATAGAACCCATCTAGTGTTCCTAAATGCATTCCAGTCGTGTTTTTTGACAGCGTTTTGAGGCAGATACGAAGGTCATTCACACAGTATGCCAGCACATATAGAATCCTTCTTACATTGCATATACATTTAAATGTCAGTGCTGTTCAGTGACAGGCCCACATTTGAGCTCATCCATATACATTTCAGTGTTTCTCTGACTTAAATATATGCTCATGTCAGCTCTCAGGATCAGGTTAGCAAATCTGCATGGTCAGTCAACCATCTGCGGCGGCTGGAGCCGCTCCGACGCAGCTGTATTATTTCTGATTAAAAGTTTGGCTCCTCCACAGGCGCGAGGTCCAAGACGCTCAAAGTTTGCTTTTTCATTTAGTTGAAGCTTGTTGAACAAACTGTCAGACATGCCAGATTAAAAATAAATCCATCCATCCAGGCCGAAGAAGCTCTCAGACTTCTAACAAGCGGCGGGGTGATGCCCGGTTCGATGTCGTGCACTGCAGCGCACGGTGGGTAAGCATGTTTCCCAGCAGAGAATATGGGTTTTTCTTAACGTGATCTGTCCGTGGGCGGATCAATGCTTGGATGGGAAACATGGAGGAAAGTCAAACCTGATGTTCTTTCAGCCTTTTGTACCACAAAAATTTGTGTTGTAGAAACAAGTTCCTTTTGCTGTGCACAGCGGAGCGCCACCCTCCTCTGTCACATCTGCCGCTTGCTTTGTAAAAATAATAGCTGCGTGAAATATTTTTAGCTTTTCTGAAATTGGCCTTGACAGTACATGTTTCGCCAGAGTCGGTGTTTAGTGTGTGAGACCTTATGCCTGCTGAAAGCGCCCGGGCGCTGCTACTTCACACCTGTTGCAGATCGTTTCCGCCACATCTGGAGAGCGGCGACGCCGCCGCGTCAGATCCTTGTGACCGTGGGGACGTGTGAGCCCATTTCACAATGCCTGCAGCCTTGATTTATTCTTAATTTCATTCAAAGGAGAATAATCTCTGAAGGGCCTTTAGGACACAATGGTGCTGCTGTGCGGTGAAACTCATTATTTCCAATGGCTTTTGTGGCACCACAATGGCTGTAGAGGGGAGAAAAATTAGAGGCCTGTTCCAAAGTTCAAGCTTCTACTCAATCCTATACATAAATTAATGCTCTGCTCTACTCGGAGCACATCTCGGACTCCACATATGGCAGCTCTATTACACTCTCACTCTTCTGGAAGATGGTATTTGATAAACAGAAGTCATAGGGGCACGCACACGAGGAAGTCCAGCGATCCAGCAAAGTTAATTACAATGTAATTGTGCCTGTGATCCAGAGGATGGGGCTGAAGCATTAACCACACTCCACTGTTCTGGGGCTCTGCTGATGACACAGTATGGCGCAGCTGATTGCAAATTGAACTGCAGCCCATAATAGGTAACAGCGCGATTCCAGCAATTTGATATTTCAAGACGGTTCATGACCCGCTGGCGCATGTGGACGGTGTGGCTCCCGTTCTAACCACATAAGCACAAGATGTGAGTGGGTGGAGGAGAATGAAGTCGATGCTCCCATAAAATACAGTAGAACACGGAAAACTTCACAACTCTTGGAGGCGAGAGGATCCGAGTGCCAAAACGCCGATCCCTAAACACCTTCAGAACATGTTAAAAGGGGGGTTTTGAGGTGTCTCAGAGGAGAAGATGTCTTGGTAAATGTATCACAAAACCACAGGTATTACTCTGGAGATTTGAAATCCTCTTCATGCATAAATGAACAAGAACAGGCACTTTTTCCTCCACTGGCTCAGACACTCGCCGTTCCCTGCTGCCTGAGAAGGTCTGATAAGGCTCAAGTGGAGGAGTAACCTCGCAACCCTGAGCTGGGAGTCAAATAGTTTGGGGTTTGGGGGGGTTAGTGTTCATTATTTATGTTTTTATGATTCCTGGTTGCTAATAGAAACTAAAATCTTCAGATTGTGAATATATTCGAAATCTTTATGTGTCCAGAGAAACTGTTGCGCAACACTGGTGAAATCTGCCAATGGAGGTTTGAGGTGAAAATGAGAGATTGGACGACATCTGAGAATGTCGTATCTTTGGTTTTCTTCCATATGCTTGCCTGGATGGTTCAAAATTATGATTTTTGCAAGTTAAATGTGGGTCACACTGTTGCACAATGAACACACACACACACACACACTCTTCAAATCTACAAATGTGTAAACCAGATTTCATCCCGACTTCTGTTCTCCCCATTTGGCATTTTTCTGTAAGTTATGTAAGTTAGATCTATCACACAATAGATTTAAAAAATAAATGTAACAAAAATGTATTTTAATATGTTGGAAACACGTGACGTCAGACCTCTTTGTTTGTCCTCAGTGCAACTTATTTGTGGTCAGGAGAATTAATCATAGAATAGCATCCATTGTTTACCTCCTAAGTCTTTATGTCCTGATGCGTTTAAGGTCAAGGGCCCCCGTTGATGACTTTGTATTTTTCAACCCTAAGTCGCCGGCACACAGGGAATACAGCCTCCCGTTAGGGACTCTGCCAACCACCTTATTAATTAGCCTTTGCAGCTTTAGGCCAAACTGCTAACCCATTTAATGAGTAAATAATTGCTTCTTTGGTCTTATGTCATCCTGTCTTTTATTAATATGGAAAGTTATCTCAAAATTACTCTTGAACCCTTCGAGTGCCAAAATTAATTTGGAGCAGAGCAGAATTTGGCCTAAAGAAGCTTCTTTCGGCTATAAATCGCGGACGATTGTCGGATTGGTTGTGAAATAAGATGAATTCTGATTTGATTCCTTGAGGATTTTAAGAATTGTTAAAAGCGTTTTTGACAAGGGATTGTTATCAAATAATTGGAAAAGTACATCCAATTTTAATGTCTAAAACTTGTATATAAAGATCTATTTTTTTTACCTTATTCTCTCTTTGATTTTTTTGCTCCAACCTTGGCTAAAGCATGTCCTGAACCTCTTTAGGATCGATTTTTGTAACTACAGTGGTCACATTAAAAATGCTAAACTAACAACACTGATGCAGGTAATTAAAGTTAGCCGGATCATTTGACAAACTTACTTTATGTTGGACAAATGTCCAAAGCCTGAGTCAGCCTGTGCTAACAAGTTTTCCCATTTTAAGAATATGTGGTTGTAAAATGTATTTTTTCCCTTTTTTCCATGAATATGTTGCCAGTTCTCAGGCAGTATTAAGTTGTGGCCAGCTGTAGATGTTCCTGTCATTCTAGGGATGTTTAATAACCTGGGTGACTATAAATTAATTAAATCAGGTAATAGGACAAATATAAGGTAACGTTTGAAACCTAACCATTATAGGAGCTAAATTTGAACCAAACGTCATCTCCTACTACTCTAATTTGCCTGAAGGAATTATGAGTAATCTAATTATCTCATTTTGACAACTGTGCAAAAAAGAACAATAGCTCATCGTGTCACACAGGAGTCAAATCAACCAAACTGGCTCATTTGTCTCATATTCTACCCCACAGCTCTGCTAACGCAACCTTTAAAATAAACGGCGGGAAATATTGATCTTTTTTTCCCCTCACTTTCTTCATTTACCTGGAAAATTGATGACCTTAATTGGGCTTGCAACAAAACCATAAAGAAACTACCCTCAAAAATCGGTAAGTAATTAGTGAAAACAAGTCTCTTACTGATGGTGTTAAACCAACCTGGGCTTGTCTTCAAAATCAATTGTCTTTCATGTGTTGATGAGCAGATGAGCTTTAAGTTGTTGCTGTTTATGTCAGGGTAAAAGAAAGAAAGACAGAATGTCCAGGACAAATGGAGCCCATGAGCCCACAACATGATTTTAAAATGATTTTTGCTGATCGAAAAAGCAGAAAATGGCAATGAGACGCTCTTCTTGTGCATCTTGTCAGGATACGGCCGTTCCCAGGTAGGGAGGATAATTTAACAGGTAGCTGGTTGGCAGGCTGTGTGGGTGTGGACAGCTCTGAAATGCTGCTATTCACGCTGACATCTGAAAGGAATGACAACAGCTACTTCTGACTGTCTGCTGGTGGAAGGATCTGCCATGACAGCCTGCGGTTAGAAATACTGTAAAATAATCCAACTGTACAGTCAGTGTCAGTCCGAGTTCTGAGTGTGCAGCTGACTCTAAATACTGAACAAAGGTTTGCCTGATGAATTTGGAGGCTTGATATGTGAGAGGTTTGTTTCTTCACATCATCCAGCAGCACAATGTTACTTTTCAATCGATTAATGAAACAAGCAACATGTTTTCTGGCTCCAACCTTCAAACGTTAAGTGCATCATTTTATCTGTGTATTTTTATTTATTTTTTCAGTCCATTCAATCAGCAATGCAATATTTAATTAAAGCCAAACTTGAATCAAATTACTTGTGTGACCTCGTCAACAATGCACATTGTGTTTATTGTGCCGCACTCAGGCTGATCTTTACAGGCTCCTTTCTCATCTCCAATCATGGCAGCTTGATGAGTAACTTTAAAGGTAAAAGCAAAAGCGCTTGGAATCTGTCTTCTTTGAACAATGTTTGTGCTATTTAAGGACCCGCGACCTGAAAAACGAGTTGTGCTATTTGTTTTTTCAGGGTTTCATCATCTTTAAGAGCCACTATTTAAAAAAAACCCAAAAACTTCACCATAAACACAGTAGAGCCTGATCTTAATGATGACATTCTCTCTGTCGGTGGAAGATGCTCTGAAGCTTCCGATTTAGGAATCCTGCGTCTTTTAATGGGACATTCTTTCAAAGGGTGTCCTGATTCCAAAACACAATAAACTAGCGGCAACATATACCCCACGCAGCGCGGGAACCCTCTCGATATTCAGGACAGGTCCCTGGCACCACCAGGGCTGCGGCTGGTGCTTTTTTAATTGTTCCTTTCAGTTTAGAGGGAAAGGTCAAGATTTAGTGTTCATGTTGTCTCCGGCCGTACTCCCGCTTTTCGATTCCCAACATGTTACCTTGAAAAGGATCAATTGGGTTTTCAGTGTCGCCAGGAAAAGCCTGACTCAGAACTGAAGGATAAAATCATGCAAAAACAGGTCCCGCTTCTCTTTCTTCTCTCCGACAGCTTAATCAAAGAGGAAATTCTGTTTTGGTTCTTATATTTTTATGATAACCTGATTTCTGAGACTTGCAGATGTCACATTGAGGGTTTTCTGTGTCGCACGGTGGCGTTTTTGGGTGGGTTGAAGAGGTTTGGCTGCTATTGATTGTTTGCTACTCTGAGATTAATTTTATTGCACAAAAATGTAGAAGATAACAGTTATGCTCAGAAAGAATCTTCAGAAAAGGTGTTGGAGTTGCTTCTCCAAGGCTGACCGTGGCTTCACGACCGCGTCATTTGATTCCTTTTGCAGTTGCGCCAAACGTGGTATTGATTCGATTATTCAGTGTTGAATTCCTTTCAGCCCTGCGTGAAAACGCCATTCAAACGTGCGGCAGACGTATGAATGCCTCGTTTTGATTGACTCTTTTGTCTGTGTCAGAGAAATGTCCTTCACTGTAGCCGTGGCTGGAAGGAACAAAGGGGAAGTTGTCCTTTGCTGTACGGAGCTCTTTAGTGACTCCGGCTCTTCACGGCATCAACAACAATAATTTAACTGAAAGATTTCATCTTTTTTTTTATTTGGGGGGGCGCTCTAATAAAATCTGCCCAGATTCTAAGCACTGGCCATTATTAAAACAGCTCCTTTTTTTTTAAATCAACCACTCCAACAAAGTTAATTAGAATGAATGTTTGGGGAATTATTTGGTTATTTGTTACTATCATCCAATCGACCCACATCAATAAACTGCTTTTGTTGGCAATAGAATTGTCAGGCAGAGGCTGGACACCTCTCCTCTCCTCTCCCTGCTGACTAGAGGTAGAGAAGACGATGCACCCTCATTGCCTTAGTAAAGATTTTTGTTAGCTGTGTTGATTTCCAAATTAAATCTAAGACCAATTTATTGCCGAGCAAAGTAAATAGACCTCTGGAGCGTCCACAGTCCCTGTTTTGATCGTTGTTTTCTTTCAGGTTGGCGAGACAATTATTGATTCGGATTCAAACGAAGCCGCGGTGACGCGAGGGGTTCATTTGTCGAAACAAGCGCACCCCAGTCCAGTTAAAGGGAAATCATAACGAAGCGCCTCCTGTCATTATCAAAGCCTTCAACCGTGGCAGTTTGATTGGCACTTGTCGGCCAAATCAATGGGCCTGATGAGCGTTTATGCTCTGCCATCAGTTTTATTTTTCATAGAGAGCCAGCGACTGGAAGCCAGCTATGACACCTTCTTCCTCTGACAGTTTCAGGTGTGTATTTATTCTTTTAACATCAATCTCTGCCATTTCTTCGCTCAGATAAAAGCATGCGAAATGTCTGATTTGACAGAATACGGACGACCACGAAGATGCTCGAGATGTACTCGCGAGGTTGAATATACTCGTCCATCAGCCCCATTAACGCACTTGCTCGAGTGCTTCTTTCCAAGAAAAAAAAACTGCAATATGCCATTTTTGAAGATGGACCAGGATGATGCGCCGCACAAATGACACAGCTGAGTTTGTCCTCCCATGAGGGACCATCCTAAAGGAGCTTTAATTAGGGCAGGAGTGGAAAATGTAATCAATCTGTTCACAGGGACTGAAATAACGCTCCCACGGGACAGCGTTTACATCAATATTATGTTCAGATAAACTCCACTTCTGATTCTACTACAGATAAGCTCATAATACAAACCCAAAACTGCTATATACCTTATTCTATTCATGCATAGTCGACGGTCGATAGGCTTTTTACTCTGTATATTTCAATATATGTTGTGAATGACTTGATGAGACACAGAACTGACACCAACCACACAAAATGGGATGTAAATCAGCTGAATACAAGGACAAAAAATTGATGAGCAATATGAGCTCGTAGAACATTTAAACAGTCTAAAAAAATGCTTGTAGCCATTTGACTGGCCCTTACCCTACAAATTAGAATATTAATCCAACACAAAGGGTGTGAAAATGTACACAAAGTCACTTGATTTTTAAAAAAAAGTAAACAGGGAGGTTGTGTTATAGTGTTAATTAATGCATGCAGGGGATTGAAGTTTCCATTTATGCCACAAGACATTTGGGATAACTTTAATTTATGGAGTACAGAGAGAACTGGTGCTCTGACATGAGCAGCGGGGGGTCTTTGAAACCGGGCAGCATTTTGCCGTGAAAGAGCTTTGAACATCTCTCCTGAAAGCAGGGCAGGAATCAAAAGCAAAGGCTAATTCGCTCCACGCATCATAGTCAGTGTTCCTCACCTAAACCCGTATACCGCGCCAAGTTACTCGCCACAATTCCTCGCCACAATTCCTCGTTAGGTAGGTTATGCGTCTGACGTGATGCCGAGCCTCTTTTCCTGACGCATGTATTCCCTTTTCCGTGTCACTGTAAGACTCTAGTCGTCCGGGTGTGCATGAAACCAACCGATAAACCAAAATTAGTTGTCAAGCTGAAGTGTGTTTCTGTCGTGCTGTTTTTCTGCTCACTGCTGATTGACCCTCTGATACCCCCCGCAGAGCAACAAAGATGTTGTTGTTCTTGTCAAATGCTCACAGCAGCTAATTAGAGAGGAACTAAGATTCAGGGGAATCTAACACTGTTGCCATAGGTAGCATAAAGAAGTGAGAGTCGGCCCACAGGCAGCAGACATGTAAATAATATGCATTTCAAAGACTTGGTTCATAAAACCAAATAAACCTATGTGAGCCAGATCAAGATAATTACATTCAGGCCCTGCTGTAAATCACAGGAACATCTTGAGATGAATGTTTGGGTTGCATGTGTCAACACTGGAGAAGGAAGATCAGTGACTGTAGCTCCTGTAACCATGTGGGAACAAGATGTCACGTACGGGAACACACGTCTGCCGCCGTCGCTGATGCGCAGAGCGCTTCCGATGCCACGGGGAGTTCATCCGCTCCTATTTTTGATGGCAGCCGCTGATCCGGTGTAGGTAATGTTAATTTACATCGTAATTGCGCGGACCTGAGAGCGAACCTCTGTTATATTATCTTAGGATGCAGAGATACAGCCGCCTGATACGGCCAAAACGACTGCTACCGGGCGCCGGCTGTAATTAGCTCGATGGTTTGCGATGGAGGGAATGAAATTGAGGCCGTTTAAAATGAAACTGCGAGAAAACCTTATGATCTGTGAAATTCTCAATGTAGCCTTGTGTGGCGCAGCTGTTAACTCTTTATAGCTTGATGAGCCTGAGGAGTTAAATAAAATTCATTAAGTCTTTCCTCTTTTTTTTTTTTTTGCTCCTGTAAGAGCTGAATTAAGCTGAAACAAACTCTTCACCCTCTAAAAAAACCGAGTAGTTAAACTGAAACACTCCAGATCTATAAAATGCTGTGTTTTCCTTGTGGCCCACTTGTATTCCACCCGGATGATTTGAGCCCATGTTTGGGTAGAATGAGAATAGAACCGTCGTGTCTGGCTGTTGGACGGGTGCCAGCTGCAGTCTTCCGAGGTTTAACGTTCACATTGTTGAGGAACATAAACGCACTCATTGCCTGTAAGCTTATGAATGTCAATGAGGACATTTGTTACTGTACATTTAATTTCTAATTAAGTGGGTTGAATGCTGAGAATGAAAGCGTGCCTTTCACTACTTCAGGTTATTGACGATACATGACAAATCAGTGAGCTCTCGCTCTCCAGCTGCAAGCGGCGTGTTCTCATTTGCAACCTGTCAAACGTGGCAGCTTGGTCATTGGCCAGAAACGGGTGTGCGGGGACAGCACGGTGCGAAATGAGCAGTGGAAATGCAGCTTTTGAGAAACATTTCACGTCATATTAATGTCAAAATTGCCTGAGCTTGTTGGGTTTAGGCACGATAAATACCTGATTAAGTTGTCAGATAGGAAATCCTTTGTTGATGTACCCCAGCACCTTGACCGTTACCCCAACCCACATCGTGAGCCGAGACTACTCCTACGCTCGAAACCAGCCTCCTAAACCCATTTTATCTGAAGCGCCTGCAGTGTTTGGTCAGTTGGTAGTAAGGCTGAGCTTCCAGCACTGCCAGGATTAAGATATATTTTAGTGTAACACAACGTTGGCAGAGACTGTCATGGAAATCCAATTTTGAGAATTCAGAAAATAAGCTTTAAACCTTCGCATCAAATGAACAATTAATGATCCTTTAGCGTTTGGAATAATTGTGAGTCCTAATGTGTAATTTGTAATGATAATTAGAATTAATTGAATCTATATGCAATTTTCTCGCCTTCTTTTTCCAAAATATACCGAATTTTGCTACCATTTTTTATTGTATCCTAAGGGAGGAAGAAAGTGTGGTTTTCTAAAATCCCATAGTTTGCTTGCAATGGCAGCGTAGCACAAATTATTGATTTCCATTATACCTGTAGTTAAAACTTACAGTTTATCTGGAGGGGAAAGGAAAGACATGAGGCAATAATGTCTACCTTTGGGCCAAATTATTTCATGTTGATAGAAATCACTTAAACATTCCTGGCTAGGACATTAATAATGTGCATTCTAAATCTGCCCCATTTAGCCCCGAAGAGAAAAAGAAAAGAAGGGATGTGAGTTTCATGTCCAAATATACTGTAAATGCACCATAAACCCTTCAGCGCCTGAGTGGTTGGAGTATTTTTATCTGAATACAGTTCTCCAGGGGAGTGAGACTCCTCATCGCCCACACAGCCACTCTGACAGCCTTCAAATGAAGCAACTGAAGCCGAGATGCACTGCCTCAGCTTGTGTCACTGCACATATCGTTGACAGCAAGTGGATGCCCCCCCCCACCACCTCACACACATGCACAGCCCAGTCAATGACATCAAGTGCTGATAGTGCGCCTGCAACCAAAAAACTGCTGAAAAGTGACCCTGGTTGTGCCCTTGTCGCCAGCTCGGGGTAACAAGTAAATGGAAATTGGTTTTACCTGAGTCAGGTAATCATTACTAAATGAATTTGTTCCTCAGCCAAGGGTATAAGTGGGCTAAATATACATCTCTGAGATGAATACAAATATCACTTACATAATGAAAGGCTGTCTACTTATTGATTTTGGAGGTTATGCCCTGCGTGCTTTTCATCACCGGCCTGTTCTCCTTTAGAATGACGACTTTTCAATTTGCCAGGTGTTTGTCAACGATCCTAGATGCTTTTTTAGGCTTTGTTTCTTCTTCTTCTTCCTTCTGTCCACCGCAGATATGCAAATAACTTATTTTCTTCTTTCGTGCATGCATGATGAGCAGAAGAGTGATTTATTTATTTTTGGTGGTGGGGGGGGGGGGGGGTGCCCGTGTTGATTTTCTCCAGCCTGCATTTTTTTTGTGCGCCGTCATCATCATCCTAGCAGTTCCACATCATCATCATCATCATCATCATCATCATCATCATCGTCATCATCATCATCATCATCATCAACACATTAACTGCTACCATCTGCATTCTAATCATCATTATAATCAGAGATGTCATAATTATTACAATTGTGACGGTATGGATGGCACAATCATTCCCATTGTGGCGTTAATAAAGTGGCAGTGATTCATTTCTTCATGGGTCTGACTGCGCTCATTATGCCTCAATAACAGATGGACCCTGTTAACTGCACACGTCGGAACGACTGCTGAAGTGTTGGTTTCGGCGCACGGAGCAGCTGGGAGGGCACGGCCCGCGTATCAGAGCCAGTTCGTGCTCTTCAATAATTCAACCTTTCCAGCTGTCTGTTATCAGACCCAGAGCGCCACGTCCACCGAGATGGTGCCGGAGACATACGCAGCAGACTTTGTCGTCAGTGTTGGCGCTTAAATTTAACATTATCAGTGGGTAGCTATATACCTTTATTTCTATTAAGTATTTATTTAAGATAAAGTCCTCATTGAGTTTACATTTTAGTCATTGTTTTCTGCCCAGGGCACACTTGCCTTTTTCCTTTTTTTGTAAGGTATCTCTAACCATTGTCCTTCAGGGAACTAGTCAATAATTAAAGATCTTTGAATTTATTTATTTATTTATTTATTTCCTGCTATAGACTTCCTAGAAGAAAAGAATGGATCTATGGACGTGGCATCCTGGTGAGATGAAAGTCTAATTATCTCTCCAGAAAACAAGTAGAAAGGCTTTTTAATTAGGACACTACTGAATCTGCACGCTGAGAATTTGTACATTGTGATGGATGGTGTGTGCAGCTCCTTAGCGACTGGAGACAGCATAATAATCTGCCCAACTTAAAGCAGGGTGAGATGTGAATGAGAAACCCGGCTGAGGGCTGATGGAGAAATTGAAGTGATACACTCAGGAATATCGAGGTTGGTGTAAGACTAAGAAGGAGCGTGGGGCCCGACTGCATGATTCATGAGGTAGATAACGGTGGAAAAAGTGGGGTAAGAGCTGAAGAGAGGGTGATTAGAAAGAGAGGTAAATAAGGCAGAGATGTAAGAAAAAGGGGAGATAAAGAGCGAGCAACAGAGCCCCAAGCTGTAGCCATGATTGGTCCCATTCCCAGGATACCGCTGATTGGTTAGCCTTATCCACACTCCCCTCTCCTTGGCTCTTACCACCTCTCTCATCTTAGCAGGGGGTCCCGCAGTCGCCAAGCCCCTTAATACTCTCCTCTACTCTTCTGCTCCGTGGCTGGCATGCAGAACGTATAATCACTATACAATCATAATCAATGTCTGTGCATGCGGAGGAGGAATAGAATAATGAGCGAAATTGTACAGTTATCAGTTATTCTTTTCCTTCTTCCTGACAGTTCGATAGGAAACAATCGGGGCTGCTGCATGCGTGCAGTGCGCTGCCATGCATCTGAATTTATCAGGCAAAGAAAAACACACAGTAACATGATTAGGACTAAGGTAACTCGATTACAGCTGGAAAGAGTAGATGTGAGCTGTGAGTACATTGAACGTGCCTCAGAATTGGAATGCTTTATCCATCTTTCCTTTAATAGATTCAAAGCAGTTACGGGAGTCGTGGGAAGACTGATATTGGTTTATTCCAACATAAACATCTTGGTTCCATTTCGCCTAGAAGATTATTAGTTCCTCTAAAACAGAAACAAATGCCCTTTCAGTAGTTCTTTAACCTTTGAGCTGCTTTCCTCAATGAAAATGAACTGTGTGGCACATAATAGTGCTTTCATTTCCACCTGGTGTTCTTTGTTAAATGGATCTGTACACTGCCTGGACAGGTTACCAGCTCCTCATAGACACATTCGCTTTGCTCAGATCCAGGAAATATATATGTGTTTGCACTTTGGGAAGAAAATGGAGCGCTCAACAAAAACCTACATGGTCACAAGGAGAACAGCCAAATTTCAAAGTGCACTACTTTTATAGGTGTTGATATTTGAAAGACAAAAATAGGTCTTTGTATAGCTTTCAGGTTAGGTTCCAAATAAAAGAGTGGAGGCATAAAAGACTTCTTAATGGGATTCCCTCCCTCAGCTCAAGTTGAAATTGGTGAAATGTGAGAAAAGAGGAAATCTAGGACATGTTTTAAGACATTTAAAGGATCTGGATTGAATGCTCAGTAGGGGTTCTGGGTAAAATGTCAGACCACAGGACTAAATAAACTCCACACGTAGTCATTAGGAAGGATTTCAGTCAGTTTAATATAATAAGGTCAAATCCAAATTACCAAGCAGAATTTTGTCATACTCCAATGGGTTAAACACTAAAATATAGATCCTGAGGCGTACAAATGTTTAAACTCTGGCTACGAATTGGCGCTGGAGGGAAGAAGGGAGGGATTTCAAAATGCAAGGAAGGGAAGGAGAGGGTTAAACACATGTGCCATATGGTAATACAGTTAGGTGAGGAAGGGCAGAGGCAGACTGGAGGAGAACAAACATCCAGAATGTGAAACGAAACACAAAAAGTGACTCATAGTCTCATAATTGACCCTGACATTAAACTATCCACAGGTGCCTCCAGGTAATACACACACTAATTTATGTTTCACCCAATCTCAACTCCATGCTTTTAATCACAACCAAATTCAGGGTTCAAGGTCACAAGTAAATAATTATGCCAGGGATAAAAGCAACTAAGCTAAAACTGTTGTTCTAATTAGCACTTTTACTTTATTCCTTCTGTAGACGAGCTCCCTTGAACCGTCGGCGTCAAGATTCGGGTTTGAAAACAGCTTGAAACCTCGCCTTTGGTGAGGGAGAGAATATTCCTCTCTCCCGTCTCAGGAACAAATTGTATAGGTGGCTCATCAGTTGCAGAACCCTGCTGTGAGCACAGTAGGCTTCATTTAAATCAGGAGCTCTGAAGTCGAGTGTAGAAGACAAACGGGAGTTGGACATCTTCTCACGTAGGGAGATCCACAGATATATTTTATGTAGAACTGTGCTGCCTGTTCCCTTATTTAATTAAATAATTTAAAGAAACAGAGAGACAAGCTGCAAAAGCATCTTTTATATGTCTTAATTGCAGCCCCGCTGTAACTCCCATGTTATACACATGGCTGTACAAATCCTCTGAACTATTGTGCTAACGGATTAATTGGATTCAGATAGTATGAAGTCTCCAAGTCACCATATCTATGTTCTTGTGACTCATGTCCGTGGTATCTCATGATCACACAGGCTGGGGGATTGCATGACTAACCCCCATAACCTTTGCTTTTTCGGCCATCATCCTCTCTGCATTCTCAGAATCCTACTTAAAACATGGCCTGTGTTGACCTTAACATAATTAGGTGTGCCACCACTCTGATGTGCCTCTATATCATCAGCTGTCACTGGTTATCTGTGTCAGTGATTTTATGAAGAAGCAGTTCTGCAGATCACAGAAAGGGATGATGGAAGCAGGGATGGAGGCACCCCTGCGTGAAGGTGTGTTTGCTGAGTTTCCAGGCTGCACCTCAGTGGGGGGACGGCACAGCGGGCGTTCAGTGGTGAATAAATGATAAATCACACCGTGGTGACCTTGATTTGTGAGTTTAAAAAAAAGGCCCAAATCTTTCAAATGAAAAACCAGAGGAAAAAAACATTATCTTGTGATTCCCCTGGAATCAGCACAGAACAGAGGAAGATGGAAACTTGCCTGGTATCGTTGTTTGGGGGGGGGTCAGTGTGTTTTTTCTATCTCTAACCTGCTGGCGATTGTGGTTACAAAATTTTGCAACATTATTCCAGGGTTAAAATTTCAAATCAAACCACTTTTTTAAAATTCCCCCCACGTACACTGAATGTGTGTGTGTGTGTGTGTGTGTGTGGGTGGGTGGGTGTGTGTGTGTGTGTGTGTGTGTGTGTGTGGGTTGTGTCCTCCATTAAGTTATTTTTTACATTTTGCACGTATTTACATTAAACCATCATTTGAATTCAAGATAAATACGACAACTGTTGCTAGGCTGATCAAATGTAATTCAATAATTTTAATGTCATTTTCACCATCGTTCAGGGCATTAAATGCTGTACGTTCAGTTAATGCATCAGGGGCTTCGCAACGCACCGCCAACACTGTAGCTCATGTTTTCACAGTTCAGTGAAAATCAAAATGCATCACACTGGTGAAACGGCACCATCTGTACAATGTGAAGTGCTTGGTATTTCAAATTATAACGATATTATTATACATCTCAAAATAAAATAAAAATAAGAAAAAATCTTAAAATGCTGAATTTACCCTTATTTATCAGTTTCAAACATCCAGGGTCTGCACACACAATCCATGCAGCATATATTTTTAGATTCTTTTTTTGATTTCGGTGTTGATCAGGAGCTTAGCGAAATGCTAAAATGCATTACAGCGACTGACCAATCACAACATTTACCACCGTTCAACAGACAAATTCTGGTCAGGAGCGTTTCAGTCCATCTGACCTTAAAGGCTTGGAGGCTGCTCACTGTTATCTGTCTGACACATTCCTCCAGGAGGCCATTCTGCATTTGGATAGCAGTTTGGATTAAGGCTTTGTCCAAAGACTGTTTGGTGAGTGGAAGTAGAGATACGGTGGCCTGGTGTGATGAGAGGGGCGAGACTCTGGCATATGGTGGCAGAAACGGCACAGGGGTGGC
Source organism: Takifugu flavidus (assembly GCF_003711565.1). Lineage (NCBI taxonomy): Eukaryota > Metazoa > Chordata > Actinopteri > Tetraodontiformes > Tetraodontidae > Takifugu > Takifugu flavidus. Next base: position 6,621,983 of record NC_079528.1, on the reverse strand, counting down.
TGAGCGGCTTGGGTAAGCCTGTGGCCACCTGATGTCTCTGGCGATGAATGACTGGTGGGCTAATTGATAACAAGCGGGGGGGGTACAACCAGTCCAGTCAATTCAGCATATTCTCACACAGAAACAACATTCTGAAGTGGGCAGCAGGAACTAACAGAACTTTTATCAGCTGCGGTGTAGCACTCCGGCTCTGCTGTATGGATTTTGACTTAGTGCTTGATGTTCAAAGCTCCCACCTCCTGACCTGTCCTGATGGTGCTGAAAGTCACCGGTAATTGCAAAAAAAAACCCATCCTAGCCACACGATTAAATGCCAGGTTCATGTTGAGGTGTATAAGGACTGCAGGCATTTTTGAGCTCCAGTCATTCAACACCCAAAGATCTCTCTCTAGTTAAGGCTGTTAAAGTGTTGTTGCCAGGTAACTAATTGGATGCAAAGATAATGTCTAGTTCTTAAGGTGAAGCTTTGATGATAAAGTCTTTACGGGGAAGATTACAAGCAAGATAATGACACTTGTAATGAGTTTAATCCCTCTAGCTCTTTGGTTTAGCATCAGGATAAAGCAGCAATTCATCTACAGTGGCAGAACTATACAGTATAGTCCCTGTACAATTGCAATAAATAAGTCAAAGAAAAGCAAAACAAATTGCATGAAAAGCCACAAAAATCTGTCAAGTACTTTGGTCCATGCAGTGAAGCATAGATTATTCTTCTGTCAAACCTTACATATGATATTAAGTTGCCATGACATTGAAATAGTCACCTTGAGCAAACACTTCAGCACTGAAACTGCATTTACTGTATTTCAGAAACTATGTCCTAAAATATTAAAGGAACTCTCCCTTGTTGTCAGAACAAAGCTTTGGCACCTTATGAAGCTATTTTTCTCCACACACGGGCAAACCCAGATCTGAAATACATGGACACCGATCAGAAGTCTGCTCTGAGAGTAAAGGAGAGGCCCAAATCCTCCCTGATGAAAGCATGGCAGAGCCGTCGGGCATGGCACAGCCTTGGCATCATGTAGGCCTGTCCAAGACTCAGCCATTTCACGGCCTATTTCCTTCCCTGCCGCAGCAAAATGGTGACATTCTGCCTTGTCATGGTGCCACCACTCGCTGCTCAGCAGGTCTCCTGACAAATTAACCTGCCATCCCCAGTCACTCAACCTCGTCACCGCCATTGATGGATCATGAGAAATGTCAATCGAGCCACAGAGTAGCTTGGCGGCATTTTTTTTCCAGAAGATTTATGAACTTCCAATAGCGCAGCAACCAGCACATGTCAAGACACATGCTCATCATGTAAGCCAAAAGCACCTCCCAGAGAATGCACTTTTTTTTTGGCAAGATGAAAGCAAAGTACCTGGTTTTATCGATCCTTTAAGATGTGAATAATATAATACATAGCTGTATTTTTGTTGCATTTTCTATTATAAACATTTGACTTTTTTTGCGGTTGCTTTTTAACCTTCTGTGGGCGATCTCAATTTTTCCTATATAATGTATTCATCCATCTGCTCTCACTAATTTGCATACAAGAGGAACTCTTGAAAAACAGGTGGATTTGCAGATTGATGGCAACCCCATGTGGCCTTGGGGTTTATGTTGCCGGCCACAGGGACTCTCAGCTCTCCATCTCTTCTTTGATGTGATTAGCATGACAGTACAATACATACAATGTCTTCTAGACTTACCGTATGAGAGAGCCCTCATACACAAAGAGAATTTATAAGTGAACATGCAAAGAAGATGAAAATTAGGGCTCCCTGCTTCCTCACAGATCACTATCATCATGCGGTATTCTCTCCTGTCTGACAGGGGCAAACACTTTATTGTTGAATCACACAATGAGAATGTTCCTAAATATCATTTAAATGCTCTCGTGATCTCAGAGATGGACCACTGGACCTCTCCAAACCCAACGTTGTCTTGTGAACCAATGGCTCTGTTCCATCGGGGGCTCGGTACCATTGAATTCTTAACAAAAAAGAAAAAGAAAGAAAAAAGGTCAAATGCTGAGCGGTGTGTGTGGATCTTATCGGACTGGGGGATTTTTTTTTAAAATTACTAAAGCTTCATTCAGGTTTCACATGGCTATAGTCAAGAATTACAGTACAAAACACACAAAAAACAAACAACTAAATTTTGTACTGAGAAACTAATTGACTGAACACAGAATTTGTTTTGGAGTAACTGAATTAAATGCCAATCAACTAAACAATTTTATCTTACATATAATCATATTGTAACCATTACTGCCCAAGTTGGCAATTATTTGTCAACTCTGAAAGCTATTGTGACGTTTCCTCCGGTGAGCTGACAATCACAGTCGCTCACAATTGTCTAGTAAAATGTACTCAACCCATTATTTGTGCTTTTTTCCCTCACGCCTTTGTCCATTTTGACTTTGACAAGGAGAGTAATGTGGAAATGTTATGTTAATGGTTGTTTTGTACATTTAATGACTCCACACACACACACACACACACACACACACACACACACACACACACACACACACACACACACACACAACACAAATAAAAGCACATGATTCAGTAGCTGCAGAAATGCCTTTTGAAACATGTTTGTATGACTAATAAAGTGAACATAAATAGGACACCACCATTTTGCAGGTTATGTTCCTAAGATTCTTTCCTGTGTTTATCTGGTTGATGTTTACTTCAAATCTCAGTTGATTTGTAAGTTTATATTTATATTAAATGCACATATACTACTCATTAGATGAAAGTTCGAGGAACTCAGACTGTAAAGGGCTTTATCAAATACTTTATCAAATAATAGTCAAAACATTAAGGTCTTTTATGTATCTAGTCAATAAAAAAACATCTTATTAGCCATTAAGGTGAGCCTCATGTCTTCTATCAAAGATTTGATGGCAGACAGCCTAATAGATGGCCTCTTTCAACCTTTCTTAAGAGAAATAAAGGAGAGAGCAGTTCATCCAATCACTGCACAGTATTAGATTGAACAAAGTATCATTGCCATGGGAGACCAATTTCAGCTCAATTATATCCACTCCCTGCTGCTTGTACCCTCTGTAGTGCTCAACCGAGCCCCTGTGAAAGTTCTTCTAAGGTTTGAAAGATGTTGAGATAATTATTTCCCCTTATTCGCAAAGTTGAGTTCTTGGTGCACTGCTAAATTTTAATGGGAACACTGACTGATCAGCTTGACTGGAATGGTTCCTGGACTGCCTGCTCTCCTCCCCAACATGTCCAACACATATCTGATCCACTGCTTGGAAGTGGAAATGACATTTGTATCGTCAGTTTGTCTGGAGTTTTGGGGGGATAACTCGGTACCAGTGTCAATTAAGTGTGCACGAAGAGATGTGAGACCTGGGGAGACAAAGATACACACACACACTAGCCTAAACTCATGTGATTTAGTTTACATGTAAGCAAGAACATAGTATAAAATTATACATATCGCTTGGAAATTCTGTCCATCATTTTGCACCTGCATTCCCATTTTCAAGACACAAACTCATTCTCCCTCAACATTTCAAGGGACTTCCAGGAACTCATTTACCTGGTACCCTAAAGACCCCTGATATTTATTCGATTGGGGCTGATGATGTATGAGGGAGTGGCAAAAGATCTTGCGAAGATCTTCTAATCTTACTTAACTGCCTTCAACATTTTACAAATGTGATCAGGTTTGTGCCCTACATTTCGCTCTGCCAGCTTGTTGGCAACGCTTTCCAATGCAAACAAGAGGCTCAAAACACCCTGGACCTCGTCATCCATCAATTTCTTGTAACTTCTCTTTTGCTCCATTTGTCAATTTTTATAAACACAAATAAAGTAAATAAGGATTGAAGCCAAAGTCGCAGTCACATGTTGACTAAGACATGCTGGGCTAACGTGAACTGCAGAATGCTACAAGCGAGTTCCCCAAATCAGCATTCTTCAGTCCACAGCACAACCAATCAAGAACCAATCTAGAGAAAAAAGTTCTTGTTGTGGGCCATGTGCTATGGAAGTTTTATGCTGTCGAGCAATGAGAACTCAAAGGATGTCGGATGTAAGAGGGAGTACCAAAGGTGACACATTGTTCAAGAAATGAAACAGTGTAGTGAAATCCCTGTATGTAATTTCAATTTGCTCCATCTAGTCGCAGGAAGTGGCCACCTAAGGAGCTCACCCGAGAATATACTTTGCTCTAGGATTACATCGCTGTTACATTTTCACCATCAGCAGGAGCTGTTAGGTGACGTCATCCAGGTCCAGCAATGACAAACCCTCAGAAATCCTTTCAGAGCACCAGTGTTTTATAGGAGATGTGTTCAACCAATCAGCTCGCTGACGTCACCGCCAGTCCTGCAAGTATCCTTCCACTTACAGGTTTGTGTGATGCGGACGCATAATGAAAGGTGCTACTTTGTGGAACAGGACATGGTCTATATTTATCCACCATATGTGTGATTAGTCTGTAGGTTAATCCATGTTCCACTATAGCTGCTCATGCTGCTTGTTACAAAGCCACGTGTCCCATTATGTCTGATACTGCAAAGCTGTGAATCACTTTTCTCCTCACACTTTGTAAATTAATTAAAGCAAACAATGATGGGTAAAACTGGCAGTACATACTGAGCAAGGAACTACTTCCTTGATACCGTAGAGAGCGAAAAATTCCATTTCAACATACATCCACATATATTTCACCTTTTATCAAAGGTATAGTTAATTGATTTTACTGTGTGCTATTCAAGGCCTTAATTCAGGTCAGTTTGGTGCTAGAGACAATCATTTCTAAATCAAACACATAAGAACACAACCTGAGGCTGGGAAAAGGGCTGTTTGTGGAGAAGCATGCATGCATGCCTGTATCACATGATTATTGCTGCAACATCTTCAGGACTTAGTTATGTTACAGGGTAATACATTTGTATTAACCTCTATCTTTTACTGCTTTCTCCTTGCAGGATCGTTGGGCTAGGAGGGAACCCCTCAGGTGGCTTCAGGCGAAAGGAGGGGTGCCTCTTGGACAAGTCACCAGAGGTAACATACAGAAACAGACCACCATTCACTCTCACATTCACACCCAACAACTCACCAATTCCTCAAATGCATGTCTTTGTTGTGTGGGAGGACACCAGAGTACCTAGAGAGAACCCACACAGGACAGAAAAGCAACAAGGCGCATATATAATGTTCTTGCAGTGAGGGAACAGTCCCAGCTACTGAACCAATGTGCCGCTCCATATACGCTTTCCACTCTTTCTAAAAGGATGGCACAGATCTCCAACAAATAACACCTGTGAACATGATGTCATTTATTTAGAGTGTGGACTGCTGTAAATGTACAAGGTCAACTGTAAAAGTGGCAATAATCTGTAATGGAACATATGATTACCTGTCATCATGGCTGAGCAATCAATATAGTTATCAATAACTAGATTCCCTTTTCATACATGTACACCAGGACAAGAACTGTAGCCTGACGAACTGGCCCAGTCAAACGACAAGGCTGACTAGCTTTACACGTGTAAACAAAGTTCTAATCTGACAGTACGTGCTCATGTTAACCTATTTCACTGTGGCCGTTAACGTTACAGACCCAGACTCCTACCCCAGCAGAGAGCTCCAGCTGCTACTATCTGCTGCCCAAATGCACTTTTCCAGTTTCAGTGAACTCCAAGTTGAAAGATTTTTACACAGCAGAAGGAAGACAATTGAACTAGTTCCCTAATGAGAAAATAAATGTAATCAGATTATTCTGCCACTCAGTCATTTCGCAGCTTCAGTGATTTTTGCATTCTCTCGCAGCCTTAATAAAATCCAAACTCGACCGGGTCGGCGAGTGTATTATTATTAACACTCTGACTGTCATGAAAAAAGCCCTTAAAGGAAGAGACGTTTGCACTTGTTGACAGACTGGCACACTGTTCTGCACCTAACTACTGCTGGATGGGATGGCTCACACGTACCTTTTTTTAGGTCAGCTGCCTAAACGGAGTAAATAGGGTTTTGCTAGAAACTGAGTTTCAAGAAGTGCAGAAAAGCTTTTCCAAGTGCAATTTTGATGTTTGTGAGCAGAGTAGGTGCTTTTTGTCCAGGTTTGCTGACGCATTTCTGCTGCACTGTGCAACATATAGGGCCCAGGAAATGACTCTTGAATGGCTGCGTCGGTAATTGAATCACAGCGCTTGTTCGCACCGCTACCGTTTGCCAATAATGACGAATAATTGTCAAAGAAACTATCTTCTTAACGAGTGGAGGAGACGAGAGATGCGGTAATGATAAAGCTGGATGTGAACCAGGGAACCATGAAGAAAAGATCTTCCCCTTGGAAACAGCGCCGGCGCTGAACTCTAATGACCTGTTTGCCTGTCAGTGGGGGAGAGAGAGGAAGTTGAATGAGTGGAATTAGATTGTATTTCCCATCCCCTTCATTGTTATTTCTTGTCAAATAATGCATTGCTCTTCCACTCACATGCAGCAGCAAAAAGCATCAGTGTGTAATCAATCCTTTTGGTATGGGAGTGAGGAGGCTGGGGGTGCTCGCTCTGCGCTTGCCTCTGTTCACAAAATGGAATAAATGTGACATTAGGGACACGGGTATCATTACCTTGATGAATTACGGAAGGTATAACGATTATGGAAATTGTCATCGACCCATCATTCGTCTCAATTTATTGCAACTCAGTGCCACTGTTGCCCTGCACACTAAAATGTTATAATGTCAATAGTGCTACGAGCTGTTATCAATGCTTTCTTTGCTCTCACAATGACAGAGCGCTGTAGGTCTTTGTACGCCTTCCGGACCTCGGCAGACATACCCCCTGATAGATGTGGGGGTTAAAGGGGACGCTAATTGAAAAAGAAATTGACCGTGCTTGGTTGTAGGACAGCTATCAATAATTAAATAAAACAGGAGCTGCTGTCTATCTTGGATTAAAATAGACACAAGCAAAGCAAATCACCAAAAAAGACCAGATTGTCTCATTTGAAATGTTCATTGTTAGTTTAGTGTTGTTTCACTATTGCAATGAAAGTGGACCGTTGAGGACAGCATCTTGATTAACCACAAGCCTTTTGTCTTTATTTAAAATACAAATGATAAACATATTTATCAAGATAAATACAAAATAAAAGCTGGTCAAATAGCACTTAATTTGCAAGAAACAATCTTTTATCCCTACCGTCAACAAGGGCTTCTGAAGCTTTTCAGACAAAAGACTCCCCTTTTTAGCCACAGATATAAATCGTACATCTCGCTGTGAAAAATCTCGATGTCAACACCAAACTACGTGGCATTCATTTATCAGGACCAATACTGGTATGAAAATTATGTCTTTGAACAGCAGTATTATACAGAAAGAGCATGTCTGGAACACTGAAGTGGGTCCCACAGAGAGCCCTGGAAATATATTGCTCTGTGCTCACCGTCAACAATATCAGACCACCTCAGGGAGCTTGTTAGCACTACATGTGTGTGGAAGCCTTATCATAACACCCCCAAAAATAAAAAAAAACACAGAGACATTTAGGACCTTTTACCCATGTGACACATCATATTCCCCTTGTTGAGCATATGCATGAATATGATTAAACCCTCGACATTCATAATTTGCAGAGCTGCAGAGAAATTCGTAACCCTACAGAGACAATAAATCACAGTTATGTCAACTGCGCTCATTAGACTTCAATTTATGAAAATTGTGCAGGATATGAAGATTTGCAAAGGTCCAGACTCAATGAAAGCCTGTGATAGAGCCTCTCAGGAGAGTTTTCTAATCGCTGCAGCAGGAATTTGGCCCCGTAATGGAGGACATATCTCTTCATTAGCCCTTTGTTGGAGTACAGTAGCATTCGTTCAGGCTTTGATAAACGCAATGCAATTTTCTTGGCCAGGCATTTTCGCACATAAAAGTTGGCTACATTTAACCAAGTCTTCTCGGAGTGGATGTTACTGCTTATTGCACTTAGTGCGTTAACCAGCAAGGGAGGACATAATGGTGTTTTTAGATAACATTGGATCCAAATCACTTTTTCTTTTACTACACAGCCTTTATTTCTCCTCTGTGATGCAAAGCATTCCAATGATTATGTGCTGATAGCGGGACAGGACAGAAGGGCCCAAAAATTGCTCGTATCGCAGGATGAATGTTTGGTATGTGGTGAGCATCTGTTTTCACCTAAAATCTCCTGCGAAATAACCTCCACAGCACCTTAAGGTCATAAGAAAGGATAACAAGAAGGAGGTCACCAAGTGGTACTGCTGAAGTTCCAGTTGCACAGAAAAACACACTTTTGTATGTGTATGGTTAATTATGCATGTACCTCTTCATTCTAATATCTTTAAAGCAGTGTAGGACAGTTGCCTTCTGGGAATAGGGTACAATAAAAGCGAAAGTTGAGAAACATGCCGGGTCCAACTATTTAATTACAGAGATAACACAGTATTTAATAGGAGCACGTGATATGAGCCTGTTGAAGAGCTTTCTTATAACTTCCAAGTTGTATATTTTAATTAGCCCAGTACAAGCTAATATTCTGTTGTTGATGTTTTGTTTTTTTTAGCTATTCTAATCTAATATATTGGGGAAATTACTCCAAGACACAGAGCCCTGAGTGACAATAAAGCACATTTATTGAGACGTCTTGCTCTCTGTCTCTACTGCAAATTATCAAATATAAATATGCAACAGCCTTCCTTTGTTTAGCTTTGCTACAGTTAAATAGAAAAGAGTACATAACTGAGACATTAAAACACACGGCCGTAAATAAATAAAACCATCTGACTCGGCAGTGGTCGCCGACAGCAATATAGAGGAACGACTGTTATTGTGCTCAGAAGAGCCGGGTGCTTCCACCAGTCTGAATCCAAGTCTTTAAGCTTCGCCCACCCTCAGACTGGTCTCGGTCTGACTAAATCAGGTCCATTTATCCTGTCCCTCTATAGCCAGTCCATTTAGGTTGTTTGTCTTGCTTTAGCCAGTCCATTTATCCATTTTGTCCCACTATAACTAGTCAATTTAGACCTTCTGTCAAAGTGCAACAGCTATGTTTGACCTGTGCGCTATTATAACCATACAATCCATTTACCTTCTCCCACTATAACCAGTCCATTTAACAGCTCGCTCCCACTCTAACCAGTCACTTTAGCCTCCCCCCACAGTCACACTCTCAAGTCTCTGCCTTTCCCTGAATCTGACAGAAATCTGACAAATTTAGAAATCAGGGCAGTCAGCCTATTTTTAAAGCCGTTACTAAACCGGGCTTCACCTGCTCATGTATGAAGCACTAAATCAGCGATTAATCACGGTATAGGAGGCCAATTACCTCTATTGTTACACCAGCTGTATGAAAACATGCCAATGGCAGCTTTGTCTGCTAATAAATTAATTTTTCTTAGTAGGATTGAAGTAATTAATAGTTCCACCACTTTTGTCATTGGGCACGACAGTAATGATAAAAATCAATGTGATATTACTTTAAGTTATTAATATGACCCCCTCCCAAATTATTTGCATGTTTAACTTAATTAATTCACAATGACCCTGACAAAGGCATGTTCTCAAACCTCCCATGAAACACAGATTTTTTTTCTGCAATAAACAGAAGACAGACGTGCATTTCTATTATTTTGAGAGAACCTGGCTTCCTTAATACAGGAAGAGCAAACAAACAAATAAAATGACTGGATTACAGTGACTGTCATTATTGCTTAGAGTGCAATATTGTGTCCATTTCATTTTTACTGACCAGATAATATCTGTGGTAATCACAGACAATTCCCGCCGCCGATTGAAACGGAATGTTGGTACGCTGGGAATGATGTCGCCGTGTGTCATAAATCAGTTTCTTATCAGTTGGAATGAGGTTATTTTGATGGAAAGAGAACAAAACCGATTTCCTGAAGTGTTTTGTGGTATTTTTCTAATATCACCGTGTTTACTTCGGGCTCTACTTAAATCGGAATGCCGACTAAATACATAAATGGCAGCAGTCTGAATATCAGCCTCCTAATCTGGGGCTGAAGACAGTAAAAACATAAAATAAAAACACAAACTGAATAAACAATCAAGATGTAACGATCACACAAACTACCTGAAGAATTAGGGAGAGTTAAGGGATGTGGAGGTTTACTGAATACTCTTAAAAAAAGGTTAATGTGTCCATGTAATTGAGTTATAATCCCATAAGGTTAACAAACCACCTCCTCTGTGATTTCAGGCATCCATTTGCACTTTTGAGCAGCTTTTACAAAATCAGGAGGCTTAATTCTCAACCAGATGCCTCCTCTCCTGATTTGTGAGTAAGAACCACACTGACATTTTTACTTCCGTAATTCCTCCAGCTCCACCTGTTGAGAACATCCAGCTGGATCTTAGTACTTTTATTTAGACTATTAAGAATTGTTCCCCAAACTGCAGCAACGTCCTCTGGAATTCTGTTAGATCATCAGGATGAAGGTGCCACAGTTGTTGTTGTGCTTCTTTGGTCGAGACACTGGTTAGAAGTTTCCTTCTCATCTGGAGTGCCTCAGGGTTCCATCCTTGCCACCCATTTCTTGGCTACAGTGCAGAAACGCGCCCTGGGTGAGATCATATATGTAGAGCTTATTTGTTCTGCATCTGTTATGAAAGGCTCTAAAAAGCTAACTTCTCAAAGAGCTGTGTGTTACATCAGATGCATGTTTAATATTCAATTCAGGTCTGTGCTGTAAGGCAAAGTTCAGCATGTTTCTTTAGACATTTTCTATAACCTGCAGACAACGTAAAGGTCACCCATTCCTTTAGATTTTAATGGCTTGACTCAGGCACAAGGCAGTTCATTGTCTCCAGCTCATTCATAGAAAAGGCTTTACCTTCCTGTAATTTACATAAATTGATTAAATTCTGTGTTTCTATCTTTTAATTGTTCATATTTTAGCTTTAAGCATTTTCTCCATCTTTAATTTAAATTTTTTGTAATTGTGTTATGGCTCTTACTTCTTTTTAACCATGTGTTTAACCATAAAAACTTTTTAAAAAGATTTTTAGTAGAAGTACTAGACTAGTAGGACTAGTACTACTAGTATTTTTATTCATCTGATCTGATGTTAAGCCCAGGTAGGAGGGACACATTACAACCATTTTGGTGCTGAAAGTTTGGCAGTGGTTTGGGTTTCTATTGCACAGAACCTGTGGGTCAGACGGTGCTGCGGCTGGACAGACTCACGCAGGACAACGACTGTGCCGTTCTGAAAATGTTGTCAGCCAAAAGGGTTCGTTCCCCATCAACAGCATCCAACAGTTTCTGAGCAGCTAAAAATAAGCAACTAAAAGCAGTGAAACCATGGTGATGAAATAAAAGCTCCGATGGATCTTATCTAATTCTCTTCTCATCATCTATTACAAGGGCAAAGGGCTTATCTATCCTATATTCTCTTCACCTCCCGTATTGTTGTTTCATCTGTGCCTCCTGCTCCTAATGCTGTCTGCCTCCCCCTTTATCTCTTCCTTTCTCCTCTCTTTTGTCCTGTCCATCACATCGACCAGTCGAAAAATATGCAAGGCAAAATCTGCAAATCTTTCATTTCTTGACTTATATTTTAGTCTCGGGTGTGTGTACAGCCACGTTTTAGCTCACATCAACCCTTGTGATGAACGTTAGATAAGTTTCTGACTTTAACTGCTCCCTGCAGGTCGCCCAACAGGTGACATCATCGTGCTCTCCTATGTTTTAACCTTGCAATAACGGCATGTAAACACTTCACTCCTGCAAGCTCTCTGCAGCTTTCAATACCCACGGCTGATCTTATGACTTTTACCTCAGGCTTGTTTTCGTTGTCAAATGTATGCTTTCACGGCTTTGCGATGGAAGGCTATGCGGGCCCAGGTGCACATTAATGGAATAAGCTGACTCCTGCTGAACAAAACTCATGCTTGATCCTTTTCTTTCAGCAGCATCCAAATATCCTTTTTCAGATGTGAAATTGACTTGATTTCTTTAAAACGCACTGCTGATATCATTTTTTTCCTAGCATCTAGTTAGCGTCCATCCATCTTTGTGTAGGGAAAATGCATTCTTGGCTCCCTGGTCTATCTTTTCAGACGAGTCCCATGTAGCTGGTGAGGTATCCCACCATGAGCTTTGATTCACCACATGTCTTTTTCCTTTGAAGACCATCAGTCCGTCTAAAAAATTAACATGGCAGCAAGGTGATCTGATACATCAAAGGGTTTTCTTTAATAAGCACAGTCTTTACTGTCAGTAAATATTTTGGACTGTGGATTCTTTAAAAAGAGGTAGAAAATCAAGTGTATTATTTAACATCAAATGGTTAAAATATTTTTTTTCCCTGTTCGTCTGAAAGGGTGACACTACAGTGACCCTCCAAAAATCATGGTTCAAGCAAGGCCTTTAGATTCAAAGCCTCAAAGATTTGAAAACTTGGCAGACGCCTCCTTTAATGAAGGTGAGAACAAAGGGCCTCAATATAAAGTCATTGATTTTCTCTTCAAATAAACTTTCTTATGGGACAGATTCCCTTCTGGGTGCATTTGAGGGAAAAAGCTGCTTCCCAAAAATCCTCACAATGTAACCAGGGGTGAAAGTGGTTTTGTCCCTTTTGGAAGGGATTCATTTCCACATGAAAAGGGAAGTACTGTCCAATCCCTTTATACATGTCTGTTTAGTTTGCTGCACACAATACCAGAGCAGCCAAAGGCAACAGCCTTTGCGGGGCGGTTATAATGTGCCGCACATACGCTGGTCCACATCCATTGTTACTTTTGCTTTCTAACATACATCAAACCCGACAAGACACAGCTTTCAACATATCAGGCTCCCCGTCTGAACCCGTGGGGACAAATTCCAGCACACACTGGTGCAGTATGACCATATATGTATAATTTGTCAATGTTGCTTTTTAATAACGTCCGCAGGCCTCCGCGTCCCCGCGGCGTGGCCCATCCGTTCTCTCCGTTGATTCCAAACATGTGTGAAAACACACGTGTTCTGGCCACAGATCCAGGCTTTTTATTCTTTAATGTAGGCCTACGCTCTTGGGCTTTAATGGGGAAGTTTCTGGTTCAGGTTTTGTGCGTTAGGCACACTGTGCGCTGCAGGTAGCATGAATCAACCACGGCAAACATGTTCCTGTATTTAATTTTAGTCACCAGTCTTTAATCGCTGCGTCTAAAAAAAGGAGCGGGACAACTGGATGAATGAGTCGAGCTCTGCACGCTTGACATGATAAAGCTGCATTTTGTTAAACAACCTGTATTATCAATCAGTACCATGTCTGCCTGGTTTCCATTAAAAAAAGAGATTAATTTATGTGGTTTCTGTGCTTATTTCCCCCATCATGCTCCCATATTTCACTGCGGTTCTGCCTTTGAATCTGGATGTTGGAAGTAGCTGGTGTCCAATAGAGGGCACAGTTGGCTGCATGGACATGCACATGCACAGTGTGTGGTGGAAATGAAAGCCACGTCAAAAAAAACAAAAAAAGAAATCTCACAAGGCAAAAATAAGTTTTTAAGGAGGAAACCAAAGCATCATTGAAAGGAGCATCGGTGTGGAGAGTGAAGGATGGTTAATCTATCTGTCATTAACCCTCTGGTCTGCCAAACTCACAGAGAAACTCCTTGTGGAGAAAATGTGTGAATATGTTGCTTAGTAACTAACTTCCTCATACTGTTTCTGCATCCCCTGAGAACATTACAGCGAAGGGGGTAAAAAGTGGCTTGACTTTAAAGAGTGTGTGTGTGTGGGGGGGAATGGAGGCACTTGAAGAAATGTCTCTTTTTTCTCCTTCCATGTCCTTTTTTTCTCCCCCTCCTTTTTTTGCATGCCCTTGACTGAAGATTGAATGGCGGAATTGGAGATAGCTTGTTGGGCAGTTGCCTTTCATGCAGATAATGCCATTTGATGGAGGCGAGGTTTTGATGTGCTGCGGCTATAATAGAAGAATCAAGCGTTGAAGGCCAGGGCTGATTTTGCTGCGAGAAAAGCTGTCCTCAGTGATAACTTCATCACGGCATGTGGTCGGATGTGGGGTAAATTCAGGAAGGGGATCTATTTTTTTTAAACTGCCCAGTCAGAGCTCAGTAGTTGGCCCCCTATTGAGCTACGGGCCCTGCAGACCAAGCTTGAAGGTCTGTGATCTACCACTGGTATTGTTAGTCTCTCTCTCTTCTCTGTGCCCTTAAATCAAAATGACTTTGCCACAAAATGTCTTTCTAGCGGGATTAATGTGCTAGCTCTTTTGTAATTAATAAAACTTTGCTTTCTGTGGATCTTTTTCTGTGAATGCTGTCGTTTGTCGTCAAAGAGATGGGGCCTCAGATGGTTTCTTCAATCACAAAACAAATTAATTGGGTAAATTTGGTTTTGGTCATGCGACGTTAAGTCATGCAGTGCAAAAGTAAATTTCTTAAAAAGTTCAGTTTTGTCTCTGAAATCAGCCAATTAAACATTTTTAACGAGCATTCTATTGTTTTTTAGTGTGAAAGGTGAGTGCAGGAAATCTGAAATGGTTTAAAATAATGTTTTTACCTTATTAAAGTGGAATTGGTGTTTTTTAAAGGCATTTTGAAACACTGTGATTAAAATAAGGGTTCACTCTTATGTTCGAGGTCATTTCTGTAACCAATTCCAACAGTTCAAGAGAATTAGCTGCAGAAGAATAAGCTTTAAGCTAATTTAGTCAATTAGTGCTTTTCCACTTGTTCTAATGTTTAAATAAAACAAATCAAATTTCTGCTCAAACTAAGTTTTAATTGGGTCCTTGTAAAAATTTCTACTTAATGCCCAAAACTGTAGGGATAGACTCAAGAGCTTTAAATTACAGCTCAAGTTGTGGTTGGGTCTCTTCTTCTTGCAGAGTACAGCTCCATGCAAACGTCTGACAGCATCAAATAATGTGAACTACTTCGTTCTGGCCGTCTTGATTGTCTAACACTTTCATCAGCAGCTTGACCCCCCTTCTCCTCCTCCTCAAGCTGTTGGCCTTCAGCAAAAAAGAACGCGTTTATTGACATCAGTCCGCTTTATCCTTCTTTTGTCGCACGGATGTTGAGAGATTGGAGAGCCAATTAAATGGCGACAGGCGGAGTGAAGCAGACAGGCAGCGCGCACACCCATTTCTGCTCTTTCATATTTTATTCAAGGAGAGCTTTCTCCCCTTCCATCGCAAAGTTAGGAGCCATCTCGTTGCAGTGCGTCGTACATTCATGTTGTTTTGCGCTCTGTGATAAGCGCGTCTAATGAGCACGTTTTCCGGTAACGCGTGAAGAGCTCATGTTGCTCATCGGCTGGAGGTCATAGTTGACCCTCCTTTTTTCTTTTTTTTTTTGTTAAATTTACAACCTATACAGCAGCAGCCGTGCGCTGATAGGGCAGAGCAGCTGCGGCGCCGCGCACAGACGGGATGCGCAGTTAATCAGCTGACAAGTGCGCGTCGGAACAAAAGAGCAGCTGAGCGGCTGCTGAGCCTCCGCATCATCTCCCAGTGACTTTTCCTGTAAAACAAAAGGAGGAGAAAGCAGATACCGGGAGGAGCGTCGCGGAGAAGGCACAAGTGTGTTGTTGGAAGTGTTGCTGAGCCGCCGCGGGGAGGACCGTCAAGCTCTCTGCGCACGTCTCACACGGAGCTGCGCAGCCGAAGCTCTCCGCTCCGGACACGGCGTCCACAGCTCAGCACTCTCCCGTAGGTCCTGACCGACCGGCGACATTTTTTTTTTTTTGTATTATTCATAATTTTGCGGAGATTTGAAAGACGTGCCTGTGCAGACGCGGCGCACTCCGCTCACATGCCGCCTTCAAGTTTGGTCTGAAAGACGCACCGCTGGAAGTTTACGTGCCTCGGGCTCGTTAAAGGTCGGTACCATGTCCATATTTTATCTGCTTCATTGACACCAAAATGTCGAGTCGCTGGTCCGACGCAGTTGTGGCTGCACCGGTTTGTTCCGCATGTTCGCTGTGCCGACACCGACTGACCAGACGTGGAGTCGAACCTGCCGGAGCTGCAACCCCGCTTTCACGGTCCGGTCCCGATTTACTGACGCGTCCCGCCGCGTAACAGTCGTAGCTTGTGGGTTTCGTGTCAGGAACGCGCACTCTTAATTTCCCATCCCGTAACCTGAAGTTGAACTTTCAGGAACATGCATCCTGCAGAAAGTCACCCATTTGCGTGATTTTTGAGACTCGGTAGTCGAAGCAAAGAAGAAAAAATGCTGCTTCTTGCTGGAAGTTTTAATATTTTTTTGACACACAATCCTACTTTCACACCAGTGTCCTCAAGGCTGGCTGACCAACAGATGACGTGGTTTTGTGGCTTTGCTCCAATCCGTAATTTATCTGCACATGAAATGCTTTTTAAAAGCCTGAAAGCCTCGCTGGGACTGTAAATAAATCACCTGCAGTGATGACCCTCTCCATTCACCAATAACTCAGTGCTTGATGAGCGCCCTCATGCTGTTGCAAAACAGCACCAAATCATTTCCAGCTTTTGGGGGAAGGAGGTGGGAAAATGCAATCTTTCTGTCTTCTGGATGAATTTAATCGAGGCCGGGTGAGCTCGTCTTTGGCCGAGGGATTCACAGCTTCCCACGGGGTGCAACTTTAGAGTCTCCTGCAGGTGGAGAGCGAAACATTGGATGACTATAGGATGTTTAACTTGTGATTAGAGTTTGTGTTCAGGGGAATTTGATGAGCTTTGAAAAGTGCTGTTAATTAAACAGAGGGTTTAGGCTTCAGCCGGGTTAATTTCACCTCCCGTACCTCTCGGCAATATCACAAGGTGAACTGTCTGCGGTGTTTGGAAGGAGCAGGAGAAACGTCCATGGGAGTTCACCATGACACAGATCGGGCTGTGCACGTGCTTCTGAGACCACAAGACCAGAAGGACAAGCATATCTGTCTGGCTAAATTGATTTATGGCAATTGGCTTGTGCGCCATTGAGGAACTGCAGCAGTTGGGGCCATTTTGTGTTTCTTATTCCTCCTCTGATGTTGTCTAGAGTAGCAAGATGAAACAAACGTTCAGCGCTCGAGGCCTGACTTGCATTAGATGGCCACTCTGACGCAGAAAACAGCTCTAATCTGCAAAGTATCCTCCTTTTACTGACCTGTAAGATCGTTAAACTGGCACTTATTAGGTAGTGATGGACATGTGAACTTCATAATAGAGCTGCAGAACACGGTTCCAGCTTGTATTCTGAATCTGAAAGGTACCGATGGGAGTTTAAATGGATTTTCTTTAATCGCATCATGATTAGCGCGACAGAGGCATATGTACCAATTTGAAAAAGAAAAGTCTTTTGTGTTTGACCTTTTACAGGAGCAGACCTGGAGATGCAACTCCTCTCTTGCTCGTCCTGCCTTTATCTGTTACGCAATGCGCTGCATAATGTGGTTGATAATCACACATCAAACCCTGATATGTTTGGCACTCTGTCGTCTATTGCCTTTACACGATGTTCCTCAAGCCTGACCGGCCTTTTAATCCCAATAATCAAATCAGATGACTGCCATTTCAGACTCAGCTATACTCAGGGTGGTTTCCACCGAGTCGAGCACACATCCCTACCACTCCACGCTTATGTCCTTAAGTAATTTCCCCTTTCATTACTCCTGTGGAGAATTTAATATTCCATGTGATGAGAGCAGCCTCCTTTAGGGATAATACCAGCTTGAATGCTGGCCCTAAATAATTTTATAGATTATTATGGAGCAATCAAGATTATTTCACTGCCAGTGTAAAAATGACTCCGGCAAGATCCATCTGTTAGATATGAAAAGGGAGTTGATGCTCCAGCCTGTACCAATAATAATAACGCTTATTACCTGTTGATGCCAAAAATGGCACCGCGGATGACCCTGAAGGAATTATGATGCCTGATATGGCAAACAGCATGGCTGAGTTGCCAGTTTCTACACAACGTGAAGGTTAATGCACCCTGACAAACAACCCACAGTTCCCTGGGCTTGACAGATTGGTTCCCTGTCATATTTACTTTACATAATAGCTGCCCCTTAATCTGTTACTTTTAACACGCTGTCTTTCAGGCCGTAGCGTTTGCCGCACTCCACGTTTTTTTCCCTCTACAGTTTCCCGGTACGGTTTCCCCCATCTTCCCATGAGAGCAGACAGACGTGATGATGAATTGTTGGTGCGGAAAGTACAGCATGTATGAAGGAATACTGAAGTACTTATTTAAAGGGGGAAAAAAGCCCCTGGGATGGCCCCCCCCCCCCCCCCCATCAACAGGCAGACACATTTCCCTTTAACCACCTTAAATGCGAGGGATTATTTAAGTTTGAAAACACGAGGCGAAGTTAACTATGGCGAAAGTGTTATTCCTGCACGACACCAAATTATTGTTGAAAGTCACCCTCAGATTTGGGGGGAGGGGATTACATGCTCTTGAAATGTGCTTAGTGCAGGGATATTTAATGACAGCACTTGATGCATTACCACTGGGGTTGTTACGAAGTAAAAAAAGAGCTTTACCTTCTCGCAGAAATCATAGCAGATGGTATTGAAACTGGGAATTGAAATTAATGCGTATATCCTCCATTTTCCTACATATTTTAGTAATGTACCCTACATAATCAATTCAACAAGTTGCAGTAAATAAGTCAATTTTTATGCTCATCTGGATCGATTTACACATATTTTCCAGTTGGAGATTCTATGTATTTTGATTGCACAGATTATTCTCCAGGGGGCCTCGTGCTACAAGGCTCCATATGACCTTATATATCAGGTCCATATATCATGAATTGCATCTCATGTCAGTGCATTGTTGGCGAAGGCCTGTGCTGCCTTTATGGAGGGAGGCGATGTTTCGAGTCTTGGTTTGGTTCTGAACATTGTTGCTCCTCTTTGGCCAAAGCTGGCGAAGATGAAGGTTCCCTTCTCTTCCCCCCCATGATTGGCCAACGGATATTGTCTGGTAACAGCACTGCTTCGCACTTCTGTAACCTACAGATTAACATTTATGGCTCAGCATGCTCTACTGGACTTTCTGGGTCAAGACCAAGTGGCAAGATTGAGGAGCGGGCCTTTGGAGGACTACAACTCTCCCTGTGTGTGGAGCTGAGCCTGGCGGGGAGAACAACACAAATGTGCTTTGTTCTGTCATAGGGTGAACAAAATAGAACTGAATTGTGCTCTCTGCTTCTGAAAATTGCCCCGGGTGAATACCTGCGCTGCTCCTATAGTTCAGCGCTGCGAAATGCCCACATTGCATTCAGAGCCTCAAAATAATTTAGAGGACATCGCTAAGCAAAAGAGCTGCTGCTAACTACTGCGCACTTTTGCTTCATTATTCATGAGTGTGTATTGTTTTGCTCGCAATGAAATATTAATGACAAGTTATTTCACAACTTTAAAACGTTATTCTGACCCCTCGTGGCATCATCTCCGCCGTTATTTGTGATTTTCAAATATTTTCCTTTGCTCGAAATCAAAAATAGAACCAAACAGAAGGGTAGTCATTTTTATTAAAGCAATTTTTTTTCCCAAGAATTTAAAAGGTTTGTCAAGTGAAGTACCGTTCAGCAATGAGGAAGGATTTGGAAAATATGCAGTGGGAGGCTTCTGAATATAGAATTCATAAATCAATCTGGGTAATTATCAATTAATGAGGGTTGCTGGGTCAACCATCACGTTTTATTTTATTTAGTGTGGATTCCCAAGTCTAATTCCCTTAAAAGTACCTCCGGCTCTGCAGTCTGCACTGTGCACTTAAGACATAGTTTGATACGTGCGCACAGATTGTGTTGCGTCAAAGTTGGGGACCCCGCACAAAGAGTTTTCATTTTATTCCAGCCAGTTACATTCATCATTTTAAAAATACCTAAACTGTTAAGCTATGCGTAATATTGGGATGTTTCAAGAATAAAGCCCAAAATACTTCATCTTTTAAATTGTTGGATGTGGCTCCTAAAACTGAAACAAACCTCGGTCCTTTGCTCAAATTCCTCTGGTTTTAGCTCTTGTCCTGGGTAAATTCATGATCGGTTCTAATGCGGGTTTCTCAGAATAGCTTCAGCTGCCAGGGGGCTGGGAGCTGGTCTTTTGTGGTTCCTGGACAGCTCAGCTGGACGTCCGTCGATTGTTGTCCATGTAGCTGCATGACGGCCTCGATAATTCCAAGCCGACCGCTGCAAAGCTGAAAACTGTGGGAGACGAAGAGCTGACAGACGGGGAAAAAAGGTGGAGACATTTGATCATACAGGGAGCCAGTCAGCAATACGTCCCCCATCATTTTTGTTTGTCAGCGGGTGAAGAAGAAGGAGAAAATAGTGAATATCAGATCAGTGAAGGGTGTAAATCCAGTGCCTCTGAGACAGTGTAGTGGTGCACAGGTCAGTAATCTTTCATGTTCGGGGGGGTACAAGAGAGCAGAGTATCCATTGGCTGCGGGGCGGACAGGTTTCACCCCTGGAAGTATGGAAAACCACTGCAATGGTGGTGGATTTTTAGGCTGATATTTCTTTAATAAGTCTCTCAGTATTCTGATGGTGTGCCTTCATGACCTACATACTCTTTTAAAACGCTGACGAGAGAATAAAATCGCGCACTTTCTGGATGTGTTTCTCCTCTGTAGGAGGAAGGCAGTCAATATATTATTCCGTATATAGTGCAAAATCTGGAGTCGTTTGGTGCGTGCAGTTGGACTTCTAATTTCACATGATTGCTTTTGGTATTGTTAGAGCCCCATTGTTGTGCTTCCTTGCTGGTTCAAACTGCTCTGAGGTCAGGTTTGATACGTTCCAGCAATCACAGCAGGACCGTGATGGCGAAGAATGTTGCGTTGCAATTGCAGTGCTGAAGCTTTGCCTCAGACTCTTTAGCTGTTTCCAACTATTACGTGATTGCTGTGTGTATCCTGTCTGACCGTGCTTGTACACATTTAAAACGGTGTGTGTGTGTGTGTGTGTGTGTGTGTGTGTGTGTGTGTGGGGGGGGGGGCTGCTGTACAATCGTCCCAAATGCATTTGAATGACACCCAATGTCGGCCCTTTGGAACACCTCGGTGTATTTGAATTTTTATCTGGAAGGTGGGTTTGCACGCTTCCCAGCATTTCGGATAGTTTGTCTGGAAAATCAGCGACATCTTCTTTAATCTCTTTCATGATCTTTCCTTTTTTATACCTATATATCGTCCAGTGTGGTTTGGACAGATACGGTGTGACGCTCATTCTTCCAGCCACCCACCTTTGACTGATTGTTGCGTAGCAGCTGCAGCGATGCCAGGATTATGATCGCGGGTTGATCGCGGATTGGTCTGTGAATCACAGCGGGTAGAGGTGATTTTATTTTAGCACACCATGGTGGCGGTTTATTATGTGCATTAGCTGAAGCGTTGACAGCCCCTTACGAGAGTTTCAATTAAGTCAATGTACATGAACATCCTTTCTTCCTCAGATCCCTCGTGTGAAATAACGCTGTTGTGATACCAATTCGAGAAAATGGCATACTGTGGCCCATTGAATTAAGGCTGTCTGGTGTAATTGGGTGTGTGATATGAAAGGGAGTGTTTTTCTTTTTAATACAGCTAGTTTTGTAGCCTTGGGTATGGGTAAATGCTGTCAGCCTGCATGTATTGTGTGAACGCACTGAATGCCCTGCTGTTGTTATTTGTGATAGTGAAAGATACTACTGAAGAAACATGATAAAGCCATGTTTTTTTATATCCCAGTTGTCCACACCTTGCAATTATATTAAAAAATGATTTTGCCTGTGGTTGCAGTTTTCCCACTCAAGATTCAATGAATACATAACTCATACTGTCACTGGTGAAAGGGTTATTTGGGGGATTTGTAAACATCCCTGCTCGGCTTATTATGTTGCATCCAGGCACTGGCAGATGTCGATTTTTATTATTTATTTCACGCAGACAAAGAGGCAAATAATAAAATGGTCAGGATTGGATGCTGGCTCTAGCCAGTGACGATAATCATGATAATATAAATTAGGGATGTTCTTCTATTCAATTTTTTTTTTTGTCAGTCATTTTGATTTTGAGGATCTGCCGATACCTGGCATCTTCCGACATCTGATAATTTGTCAATGCAGTCAAAAAAAAAGAAAGAATGAACATAGCCAATTTTCTCCCTTTAAGAATTAAAAAAAAAAGAGATCATTATTGAAACTCTGAACAGATTTATGCATCCCTTTCCGAGGCCTACCAGTGACCAGCTCACGGCTCCGCTCACTTCCACTTGCGTTGCCTGAACAGTACGCCCACACACTGAAATGTACATTACTAGATGCCTACTTGTTGACATTGAATATGCAGCATAAAGCCTTAATGACACCACTAGCACTGGTCCACTGTATATTTCTCTGCGCCCACGCTCCACCTTCTGCAAATATTTCGTGTATACAGCCTGGATGTATGGACAACATAATGTCTTTCCCACCCGATCCTTTGAGAATTACGTGGCCGTCCTTGATTTCCGCTCAACTGTTCAAATCCATGACTTCTTTTCAAGGTTTTACTTTGTAATTATTTGCATTTTACTGCTGTTTCTGGACTAACGTTCTTCTCAAGATTTACTGAAACTGAAAGATGTGACGCTAAATGCACGTGGAGTAATCTGATGTGTCTGCACCAGACATTTGCATCACTTTACTCCACTGCATCATTCGCTTAGACAAGGGAGTGGGGATGGAGCAGGATTTCATCATCTTTGCTGAGAGCCTCGCTGAGTGTGGTAAGCTCATCCGTCACCAAGTATGCTAAGCATGTAGCCGCCGCTGAAATTTAATTGCCTTTGTTTGCTCAAATTTTCAGTCCCATTATCACTTTCTTTACACTCGTCTCTGGTTAGTGGCTGCACATATGAGGACGTGAGATACCCTGAAAATGTCTTTTCTTTTTTCCCTTCAAATTTTAGTCCAAATGACTTTATTGTATGTCATAAGTCTCCACGGCGTCTTGTTGAAGATTCTATTGTTGCTTCTCTACATTAATGTTGGTATTTTGTTTTTGGATTGCTGCTTGTACTTTGTTAAAAGATTCATGATTTAATAACTGAAGTGACTGAAGGCGCAGCCTTAGACACAATTTAGGAAAATTGTTTTACTTTAATCATATTTAAATGACTCTTGGAAATGTTGCAGTTCAGATCTCTAAAGAACACAAATAGAAAGCTAATCAAAAATTGATTGTGCTATCAGGAGGGCCATGATTGTTGTGTATTTTCGAGTAATGACGCCGCACTTCATGTTGCAGCGAGGGATTTGGGTATCGAGCCCCAATAAGGAAATCAACCCAATCCTGTTCAGATGGCATGCAGAACTCCCAGGGCCTGGCAACATGGCACAGACAAACACTCATGTGTCTCCAGAATCACTGGTGTCATGGGGGAAACAGGCAGCATCTGATGGAACACTGCCCTGCTTCTCCCTCTTGCCTTCACCAACTGCCACGAGGCACGGGGGAGAGGCGGAAAAAAGGAGGGAAAAAAAAGCTGAAGAGAGCCTGAAAGAGGAGAGCGAGCGAGAGGAGCATCAAGGAGGGAAGGAGAGAGGGACTCGACAAGATGAATTATGCAAAGCTGTCAGAGACGGCTATTGTTGGAGGTGCTGGCTGCGTTAGAGGGATCCAGCGCTGATCTTCAGCGGCTCCCCTCTCACTGCTCCCCACGGCTGCGAGCAGCCTGATCCGTGCTCCGGCAAATGGTCAATAAAATGAGGTGGAGGGCGGCGGCGGCGGCGTGAGGGGGTGTTGCGGTGACAGGTGAATTGTCTTAGAGGGACATACCGGTGACGACAACGACGCTCTTTATTACAGTTATTTACAGAGGTCACCGACAGGGAGATCTGAGCTGACTTGCACAGGAACCCCAGAGGAAATATAATTACCAAACAAAGGAATAGTGAAGAGTTGCCATTTCAGCATTCTACTCCATGGTGGCTACTCCACCTTCGTAAAATGCTTCGTATGCTGAAGTCAGGAGTGTGTATGCCAGCTCATTTATAAGCAAGCGTGTTTATATTATGTTAGTCATGCAAAGAAGTCTTTCAGCCCCGGCTAAAAACTAAGTCTTCAATGACTCATTATTTCCACTGCGCTTATGTTGTCAACCTTAAATAACCGCTCGCACATGTATTTGTTTAAAAATCTGTGTTTGGGGTTCTATCTGTCCAGATGGAAACTTTGACTCTCTGACCTGATGTCACTTTTCTACTGGTTGGACATTGACCTTTTATCAATATTTTTTTTTAATATTTTATCCAGAGTTGGTGGCAGACCCACTTCCAAGATTGCTTGACTCGTTCAATAGAAGCGAGTGGGAGAAGCATGTTAATATGATCTAAACTACATAATAAATACAAGCTGCACTGACTGAATTAAAACCACTGATCGGGTGCTGAATCATTTCAATTATTAACGAAGTGACTAATTGATCCCGCACTACCTAGAAAGCGGCTTCTCCTCATATCTATCCATGCACATCCGATTCATGTGCTCTTCTTGGCACTTTGATAAAATCGTTTTCTTAATCAACTCAGTCGGCATAAAACAACTTATTGGTTTAAAGGCGCGCTCGTCTTTCGTCATCTTCTCCAACTCCCTGGTTGCGCGCGGCCTGCTCGCAGCCGTTAATGAACAAGTCTGTATCGAATATGAAAGAAGGAAATCTCACTTCAGTCCTTGAAACCTCTCCAATGGCCCAGTAGAGCCAATTGGCTTGGACACATTTCTTGCGGCATATTATACAGATGGTTTATGGTTTCTGCTTCATAGCAGTGCAGAGGTGTAGGACAGTACCAGGCGTCGTGGGGACTGTACTCAACTGGCAGGGGACTCATTGGGATGTGTGCAGAGCTGCACTACGTAGATCATGAAGTGTCCTTTTCTGTGCCTTGCTGGCTCACCAGAGGATCTCTGTGTGACACTAATTTTGCACTGTCGACTGCTCCATTGAGCGGTCACGGGTGACTGACTGGCCCTATTCTCCTTCCCGATCAAAGGTAAGAATAGAAGTCAATGGTTTGAAAATGGAACACGGATCTATTCACAAACACGGATCTAGTAAAGAATGTTTTTCTTTTTTTTTTCTTTTTCTTTTTTGCTTTCCTCTCGTTCTGACTGTTACTAAAGCTCGGTGTACATCAGTGTACCGGGAATGGAGCAGAGCTGGCAGATCTTGCATAATCAAGGCAAGACAGACCTGCTTTCATTCGCCCGTGCTTTAAGTAGTCTAGTCCTTATTCCAGTTAAAACCTGCAAAACTCAAAGCGGGCTTTGAGCTCTCCCAGGAGCTTCGCTGACCTTTGTAAGCAGTTTCAAATACCGTGTATGTCCGTCTTGTGTGCTGATATTTTACCCACGTGCAGCGTGGGGGTGCAGGCAGGGCACGCCGATGAGAAAAGGATGGCCTCTTTTAAGTCCTCTGTTGTGAAACAGCGATGTTTAGACGCGGATGCGTCTGGCCACTCGAGGGCTTAGAGCTGATTAGGACACAAATCTTACTCCTCCTTTAGAGACGGCGATGGGGGACATGCTGCCCTGTTGCAAAGATGGTTTCTCAGACAGTGAATCTCTTTACAAGTCGATAAAGAAAGAGGGGTTATCGTAATCAGGGAGGCCTCTGGGCGTGTCCGTTTGCACTCATCCCGGACATCAATCTGCCAATCTGGACGTGTGCGCGCACAATTTCCTGAAAGTGATTAGGTGTGAGTGAGGCGTCCTGTGGCACCGTAAAGCACGTGTGTGTTGGAACGTTAAGTGTCGGGGTCGCAGGAGTGTGTCAGTGATTGCATCTGAACCCGTTGGGGGTATAGAATGATTTTCAGAGAGAAGTATAGGGAAAAAAGCTCATATTTTCCATCACCGCTTAATCCTGCACACCAACCAAACGCAGACTTTATTTTTGGGTGGGGGGATGGGGGTTGTCTACCCATGGGTGGCGCTTTCTTGTACGGTGATAGTACACCTTCCTGGCTCCATTGGAAGGTTTTGATGCCTGATGTGAAGTGAACTGGATCACATTTGGGGAAAGGAGGAGTCTGATTCTCTTGTGTTACAGCTCTGCCATGAAAGAAATGGAAGCGTGCATGTCGCGTCTCTGTGCGTGCATGTTTCAGCGCAGTGGAAAATGGCTGGTAATAAACACTCCTGGCACACCAGGGCTCCCATACACATTCAACTCAAGGGTTTTTTGGGAGGGATTAGTCACATTTTCATCCCCTTTGTCCACATTCTTGAGTGCTGAATCCACCTGGAAGACTTTGTTCTTTTAATTTTCCATTTTGACACTTGCACAGAGCCTGATTTTGTGCTTTGGGCCACTCACAGACTCTTCAAATAAAATGGTGGTGATACTGAAAACTAGTGTTTTACTTGAAATTCAAACATTTTTGGATTTTACTATGGGAATGAATGGCTAGGAGTGAAAAACTAATTGTTATGACTAAAAATAGAAACGGCAAGAGTATTTTTGGAATTTTGAACAACATGGATGCATTTTATTGGATATATATATATATATATACATATACATTTTTTCTTTTTCGAAAAATAAATGCCACAGGCCAAATTAAAATGCTAATTCTTTTAGCCACTAAGTCACACTTCCAATTAAAAGTTAAAATGATAATGAAGCTTGGGATTCTTGTGTCAATAACTGACCGAAGGGCGTAATGCACATCAGTTAGTTAACACATCGGACCATGCAGGAAAATTTGAGAATAAGGAGGAAACTAAAAAAAAAAAAGCAAGCTCCAAACACACTGTGTATTATGTGGATCCACAATTAAAGATAAAATCTGGTTACAATCAACTAAAGGGAAACTCACCCATACAAATAAATATTTTTATAAATTTATATACTAGTATTTAATTGCAGTACATACTTGTCAAAAATAGAAAATAAATAGCCTATTTCTTACTGGGTAATTTGGCCAATTCTAAGTTTTACTTTTCAAAAATTCATACAAATTTTAAAAATGACATACAAATTAACCATGACTCTATATCTGAAATGCAGGGAAAAGAAAAATTTTAAATCTTTTCATCATATCTGTCATTTATTTTTCCAAACTTTTATAACTGCCAATACATTTAATTGAACACGGAAAAAAAGAACCACCTTAGCTTTAATTCATGTTATTAGCCAATTAAAGTCAAGTGAGGAAAAATTGAACGGGGCTTTATTTTTCAGTTAAAATACAAAAAAGTCGAAGAATAAGAGTGCATTAGAATCGAACTACTTTAGAGGCGAGGAAGTGTGCTTGTTAAACATTCCATCAAGTGTTTTGACGACGTGGCGGGAGGATTATAGTTATCTGTGTCTCATCCTGCAGGTGCAGCGACTGACTGGCCTGAAGCAGTGAGTGACCGAGCTTCAGAGTCGGGGAGGGGAAACAACAAGAATCACAACCGGAGGAGGAACAGCAGGAGGGGGGAGAGGAAAAAAAAGAGTGAAATAATCCAGTGAGAGCGCCTCGAGAGAGTGTCCGAGGTAAAAGGGAGGGAGTTGGATACCCAGCATGCAGGCAGAATGGAACGGGTGAGGGAGCAGCGGCCTTTCTGCTCGCTCTCCAAGAGCCAGAGAGACCGAGAAATATACTGCGAGAGAGACACCGATCAGGAGCGCCGATACACCGGCTCCTCAGCTGACCGAGAGGAGGGAGCCTGCCGCGTCCCCACCCAGAAGTCCTACAGCTCCAGTGAAACCCTCCAGGCCTTTGACCATGACCCCTCACGGATGTTGTTTGGAGGAAGAGTCAAAGAGATGGTCCACAAGGAGAGCGCAGAGTACAGCAGACCAGGTGAGAGAACACGTGACATTTTAGGCTTTGCTCAAGGTCAAAGCGCACGGCGACATCTCCTCGTTAGTTAAGTGGCTGAAAAAATGGGAAGAAAAATAAAAGAAATCAGTATTCTTCTCACATTGATATTGTGCTGATTCCTACTGCAAAAAAGACAAAAATGTATTTAATGCATTAGCTAATTGCCAGTTTACATGAAGTGGGGGGTGTCTCGTATGTACCAACAAAACAGCCAAAACATTAATGGAATCACGGAGGAACTTTCACACAACAATATTAAATATAGCTGTGTTTAATAGTTAATGTGAAGCTTTAGCCAGAGGCCTCGTGCAACCAGGGAATCCAACAACCTTCCAGATAGTCATGACCATGGTGCTGGAGACAGTCCTCCATGTTGAGCTCAAAGTCAGCCTTGGAAATTCATGTCCCGATGCTGCTAAGCACACGTTTAAGGTATAAAAAAAAAAAAAGGAGGGGTTATAGTGCACACGCTGACCGTGAGTCTTTGTGACCTGATATAATGGCCACATCCTGCTGAACTGTATTAAAATAACAAGGTTCCTTAAATAACCCCCTTCTTTAATTGGCTGTTAGGAACTGCTTTGATTCCTGTAATTAAAAAGTTTGAGCAGTTGTTCTGTTTTATGGCGCTCCTTTGCCTCATAAAATTGCAATTAGAAAATCTATCCATTACTCCCTTACTTTTCTTTGGTGCTAATTAGGACCCTTTGTGGAATCAATGGGATTATGATGAAGTTTTTTTTGTTGTTTTAAATGCTGACATTTATTGTCTGTTATGTCGCTGGATTAAATGTCAGGTTTAACATTATACATTAGGTGTGTGTGTGTGTGTGTGTGTTTGTGTGTGTGTGTGTGTGTGTGTGTGAGAGAGAGAGAGACAGAGAGACGAGAGTAAGCTACCCCTCATCGATAATTTCATTTAATAAAGTGTAAATTAAGATCAGTTTTGTTTTTTTCAACTCTAGTATGTTGATATTGTCCTGATCAAGAAGAAAAAAGCCCATTATGGATAAAAGAGATTGCAGCACCATATAAGTCTGAAAAGCATCGAGTGATCGGTGTCCTGCTGAGAAAGAGGCAGTAAACATCACGCGTGGAGATGATTATACAGTGTTAGAAGCTGATACACTCTCAGGGCGATGCATTCGGACCCTTCCTGCTCGTCCCGGAGCTTCCTAACGAGGCTGACATTAGTCGTTTCTGTTTATCCCCGATTCCTGTGTTGTTTTTAAAAGAATGTGTTTAATTCTATGCGGAGATAGTCCGGCTCGATATTTCAGTTCCAGTAAACAGCACAGCCTCCAGTAAATACAAATGAAGAAACAACAAACTTATGATAATGATTTTATTTATTTTTTTATGTATTTATTTTTAAATGAAACAGGCTGTCTGAAATGGATGAATAATAAATGGAGAGTTGTATTTTCTTGGTAAATTATGCATATGCTGGGAGGAAAACAAGACGCTTTGACGTTCCTCCTTTTTTAGGTGTTAAATGTCTAATCAAAGTAGGTCATCAGAGATGCGTCTCCTGCGGAACATAGCTGGTGCTGCGCCGCCATCTGAGACACGGGAGATGCTTATGGGGCATCTCTCTAAGTTGATGAGTGTTAAGTAGCTTGGGAGGATGCTGCTGAGGCTTTAATTTAGCAATTACCCCTCCCCTCCCACAATGCTCTTAGGTTAAGTGTTTTCTTTAAGTAGCCCTGCCCTCGGCCATTAACCCGCACTGTTGCTCGGTTTGTTACCTTTACGACTTATGTCACTCACAGGGCAGACATTTTCCTTGAGGCAGTTTGGGATCTGCGAGCCTTCCGCTCGCAGGGGCTTGGCTCCCTGTCCCGAGACCGGCCTCTCGCACCCCCTCAGCAGCTACTCCCGGGGACCCGTCGCCACAGAGAATCATGAACCTGCATCACCAGAACGTACCATGACGCTATGGGGAACGGGGGCCAAATCTGGGCAGAACTCGTGCCTCTCCAGCCGCTCCAACTCGGCGCTCACGCTAACAGACACCGAAATGGACAATAAGTCGGACAATGAGATGGGTGAGTAAGAGCGCGCTTTTATTTCCTTTCAATCCCAAAAGAGTCGTTTATTTGTTTTGCAGCTCATGCATTCAGTGTGTTACAAAGGGGGGAAGAAATCACCATGTAGAGGAAAAAAGAAAAAAAAATAGGCTTGGAGACGAGGACCTGATTGGTGGAGAAGAAGTGGAGGCCCGATTGGTGGCTTTCCTATCTGGAGAGGCGTATGCAGCTGCCTTTCTTACGGGATCAAAGCGTGGTTCCTCGCCGCACGCGGAAAAGAATCTGGCCTTCCAATTGAGTAGTTTGCAAGTCACCTGGTCTTTCTCTGCAGGAAGCAGAGCGGTTTGATAAAGTTTCCCCATGGGCCGGCGTATAATCAGAGATAGCTTTGTGTGGCTCAGTCTGAGATTTTGCTTGAGAACTCCTGCAGTGGTTGACTGGGCATGCACAATAGCTGATTAAACGGGGCCACTGGTTTGAAGTGCAAATTTGTTCGCGCTGGAAACCTGAGATGGAGTCTCGAGGTTCTTTGTTGCTTCAAATGGAAGCATTGAACAGAAGTTGTAGGTTTTTGTTGATCAATTTACCTCTACAAACTTTATTTAAGAACAAAAAGATCATGTTTCGCCATCACTGCCTTAAAGTCGATTTCAAAATATTCATATTTTAATCATTCAATTTAAAATCTGTTAAAATCAAACATTTCAAATCCAATTTGATTACAGTGGTTTGATGTTAAAATCTCTTTTTGAATAAATATTGCCTCTCTGTTGATACGGCAGATCAGCGGCTGCGCTACTTCAATAGAAGCTGACTATTTAATCAAGTATTTATGGCAAGGCTGAACCAGTGTGAAGAAATACAGAAGTCAAATATATTCTGGGTGCAGGTGTCCATGGAAATGCTGTCTGTCTTTTGCCATTTGGCCTTTTGAATTGTTTCCTATTCATCCCCAACTAATTTCATGGAAAATTTGTAGTATCCATTCATTAGTCTGTATTCGGTCCTGGTTCTGTTGACATTCCAGCTGCTCATTCACTTCAAACTCCATTATTTTATTTCAGTCTCTACTTAAACTAGCCATTATCCCCCGACTGTTGGTGAAACTATCTCTCGAGCGCTGTAGCTTTTATTTCATGTAAAACACTAAAACTTTGTCTCTGATCTTTGGTGCCGTTGACGTTGCTCATCAGTCATCATCTTCATCGTCGAGTGAGCTGTTGCCATCGCAACACGTTCAACTTAAAACTCTAATTACAATTTTTTTTATTTTTTTTAAAAAAAGTGACGATGTCACAATTGGCAGGCAGTTACAATAATTAGACT
The DNA here is from genome assembly GCF_003711565.1 of Takifugu flavidus. NCBI lineage: Eukaryota > Metazoa > Chordata > Actinopteri > Tetraodontiformes > Tetraodontidae > Takifugu > Takifugu flavidus. The sequence goes on along the minus strand of NC_079528.1, from coordinate 6,590,841 downwards.
TGATTGCACTTTCCTGGCAAGAACATTTTAAGAGAAAGAACGGGAAAAAAGTGTTCATATGCTATCAATTTTTATTCTAGAAAACACTGGTTACAGTCTGACATTTGAGACAAGTCATTTTCCTAATGGCAGCATTCATCATGGCCAGCTTGTCTCTAGGGAACGGGAGCCGAGTAACTCTTTTACCTTCTCCCCCCCCTCAAAATACCATCAGAATTCAAAGGATTTGTTCTAGCGCCAGGGTTTTGCTTCGGCCAACCGTATACATTTATGAGTCACTTAAATCTCAGCCTAACCACAGAGGTGCTGGTAAACCTGACCCCGGCGCCTTTACGGTGCGGTTCCAGTCATATTTGTTGTCGTACGTGCCACACACATCGCCGTTCTCCTCCGAGCTGCGAGTGTGTCTGCCCTCCAACAGTTACAGCAACGAGGCACGTTAATAAACCCTTCAGCCTTTGGAAATGCACGATGCTGGTGTCCCAGTTAGAAATTAGAGTTAGGATTGAGCTCTTTGTAGGTGCCAGGAGAGCTGAATCGAGCACTTTATTCAAATATGCCATGGGGTTCAGTGCAAGCACCCCTCTTTTTAGAGCAACATTTCAATTTTTAGCTGGAGTAACACAAAAAAAAGCCACCTTTCCCCATCCATACATCTTTATTTCTTTTTGTCATTTGGAGGTATTGCACTTTTGACTTTCACTCTTTAATGAAGCAGCTAAGAGAAATGACCCATCCAAAGGTTTCCATCAACTGAATATGCATGCAGGGGCTCCGACATGGGGCCGTTCAGCCCCACTTATTCATAAATGAAGTCAATATTTCATTCTAATTTGCTCTGTTCTGCAGAGTGTTTGACACGGGCGAGTACCAAAGCCTCGGCGCACTCACAAAAGCGGGGCATCTGCAAATGTTGACCCCCCACCCTGATCCGACGGGAGCGAGGGCCACCTTTTTAAAGATGAAACCAGATGGGTCGTCTTATCAGTCCGCAGCTTTAGACGATCCACTGAGTGCTGCTGCAGAGATGGAGGGAGAGCAGTTGTCCTCTGAAGTGATGTATTTTAGCACCGGCGGCATTAACCCAACTGCATTTTTCAATTTCTCTGGAAAAGACAGATTCCAGCTGGTAAAAGAACTGTCAGATGGGGTTTGTGCAGTCAATCATTTTTCAGATTACTCGCCAACTGAGGTTGTTTGATGTCCACATTTTTTTTAACATTTTTTTCCCCCTGCCAGTTAATCACAATTAATCCAGACCGATCCCTGATTGTGTTTTAGCGGCACATAAATCAGCCACAACAGACTGTTAATCAGGCAACAATATGTTGTTTTATTCTTTTTAATTGAGAGATGTAGGAATAAGGGCAAGGTATAAAATAAATAAATGAGTTAATGTTTTTTATTGATTTTTACATTAAACAGTCCTCTAATGCAAATGACAGAGACCCTCAAAAAAAGATTTTTTTTTTGTTAATAGAAAGATGGCTGTGGGGTCCTTCAGTTTCTCAATAGATGATGAGATTCTATTTTTACTTCATGAACAGTATGCAACATTGCAATATTCTTCCAGATTTTACTTCTGACCTATATGCTTTGTTTCCATTTCCCCCTCTCGCTCAAGGTTCCGTCATTATGTTTTTGTTACCTCTGCTCCATTCAATACATTTTCAACAGTCCAGTATTGAATAACTTGAGTCGTTAGTGACTTTTCAAGTTGGATCAGACTCTTAAAAGTGCTTTTGGTTCTGAAAATTGGATTTCAGAAAACAGGTAAAAAAAAAAAAAAAAAACCCAGCCAAAAATATAAGTATTAGTTCATTTTTCAAGGCCAAAAATGGGTTTTGAATAGGATACGTGTTGGGTTTTACCTAGAACCCAACAAAATACTGAAAATACACAGACACACACACACACACAGACACACACACACACACACACATGAAAACTGGCAACCCTTTTCTTTTCTCTTTGTTGGAGTGAAACTTGGTATCAAGAATGAAAAAATATTTAAGGTTGCCAAGAGTGGAATGCTCCGAGACCTTAATCACAGATTGAAATACCGAGATGGAATTGGTTTTACATGGTGACCTCGGACTCCAGCTTTACGTTTGTGCTGGAAATTGTAAATTGAAATAGTTATGCAAGTAGCCGCTTTTCAGTCGGAATGTGGGTCACCCGGTGTCCCTGGGTTGTTTTCTATTTTTCCATCTTGTCACAAAATAGCTGCAAATGAAATTTGTGCATTCCATTTACACATCTTGGAACATAGAAAATAGTCAATTTTACTTTCAAGGAACTTTTGATTTTTCTTGCAATATTGTGTGGACTGTGTGACTATTGTGTAACCCTTAAATGAACAATGCAGTTTTGGTCCTAATAAGCAGTCTTGGTCTTATAATTGTTTTTAAAACAAAACCTGAAATCATTATGAAGAAAGAGAACTTTGCATTCTATTGCAGCCTGCTTCATTTCTATAAAATGTCTCTTTTACAGGGAAGAATCAAGTGTTTTAAATATTTAGGTGTTTTTGGGTTTCATTCTGTCGATGCACAGATGTCGTGAGAAAGGAAACAGTCATGGATTTTTAGTTTTTTTTTCCCTGTAATGTTGACTGCAGAGGCTAAAGAATCAATATTACACCCCTCATAAAACATGAATGAATGCTGAAAACAGAAACATAGCATGGCCTAGTTGGGTTGTTCTCCCAAAAGAGTGCGGAAAAAAGCCTGCTTGCGCAACCGAGGTGCCGCAGTAACCCCGTAACTGCTCTCTGTGGCTTCCCAAACCATCGCACGGGGTTTATCGCGTTGGTGGAGGGGCTTCGAGTCCGCTGACCCCTGATTTGGGAGAAAGGGCTTCTCACTGCGACACCTGTCATCCTTTGTTAAAGAAGTGTTACTTGCTCTGGCCTGCACCTTCTGTCCAAAATAATTTTCAAGAAGCTCCCTTTGAAGTTTTCATGGCAGATGAGCTGTGAAAGTGTGTGTGAGTGTGTGTATGCGTGCGAGCGATGTTTTGTTTTTTTTCCACAAATTCTGCCGTCACTGCTCCTTACGAAAGGTTGTGTTGGAAATATAATTTTGTGTTTTGTTCAAGTCAAAAGGCTCCGTCAGTGTTGTCCTCCAGAACGTGGCCCGGCAGATTTATTTTATGAACACAGCCAGCAAAAGGTTAATTAAATCAGCAGAGGAGTCAAAGTGTGCTGTAGCTCAGTGTGCACCAAAGGCTTCTCTGGGTGGGAGTCTGAAAGTGTTGGAGACACCACAACATGCGCCTCTGTGTGCACGTATTCATGTTCCTTCGGTCACAAGCACAAACTAGCGTACACATAGACACACACACACCGGGAGATCCAACTTAGCTTCTCAAGTTCCCTCTAAGATTTAAAAAAAGCAAAGGAAAAATCGTGCAAACTTCTACACGTACGCATGCGGGACGTCACGCTGACGAAGGTGACGCGCCATCTGTCAGGTTCCTGTCTGAGATCATCGCCGCGTATGATGACAGCGGAGCCTGCTTATTGATTGTAACAGGCAGAAATCCACTGCTGCCACTTTCATAATTCAATATGGCGCAAATCAACCAGAAAAAGAATAAATAGCCTCAGAATTTTTCCCCCCTTTGCTTTGGTCGGAGGGGCTGGCCATCTGTGATGTGGGTCTTTGATCAGGACTCTGAATTATGAAAATGCTTCTAACATCTGGAGTTAAGGTGTCTAAACTGCATCCCAGCCGGCTTTGTTTGATTTTTATAATCAGTGTCTTCGCTGTTGTAAAAGTCTTTTTTTTTTTTTATTATTATTTTTTGGTGTTTATTTTGGTACAGCAGGAGAAAAAACCTCGAGGAGCTCTTTGCCCTTTCCCATAAATGTCGGTGACATTTGAACCTTTGGAGAAGCGGGACCGCCGAGTGTTGGAATTTAAAACGAGTCCTTTTGAGGCCGTTTTATTTTGATAATTCGGTGTGTGGACTCTGAGCACATTAACGCAACAGAAGCACATGGTGGAGAACTTTTTTACTCGCACCACAGCTACCTCCTGCAGAGTGGATGATCTCATTAGACATTGGAGTGTCTCGCTGTATAAATTTACATTTTAATAAGGGGTAGCAGATTTTCTTTAAATTACTCTGCTGCTTTAATATTTTAAGGAGTCGTACTAATATCAACTGTCTCACTCATAATTAGAAATCAGTCCTCGCATGGGTTCCTCTTCAGTTTTTATTTTTTTTCTTCGTTTATGAATAATATTGCATTTCCTTTTGGTCTCTTTTTCTTCTGTCCCAGAATTTATCAGGAATGTTTTCCTTTGTCGAAGTGTCTTTTTTGGTTTTTCAGTATTTATAGATTAAAAAAAAGATTTGAAAGAAATTTAAAAATAAAATTTGAGGTGGGGCCTTCAGATATTTTTCTGATCGGTGGCAACAAAAATATTGGAGAATTCTTTTGAGATAAAAGTGAAACCAACAAATCCAAGGAAGTTCAGAAAGTAAGAACGTCAATGCAACAAATCCGACTGACCATTTTGTGTTTTATCTTGTCGTCTAAAGTACATTAGTGTGACGATGTGACCTGTGAACGTGTGTGTGTGTGTGTGTGTGTGTGTGTGTGGGCACGTGCTAAAAATGTGGTCTGTAAAGGTATAAAAATAACACACTATATAACTTTACACCATTATCAGGTGTAAATAACTGTCACCGAGGTGTTTACTGGCTATTGGGTCTCTCCAGGATCTGATTGGTCAGAACATCAGTAGGAATTGGTCACGTGACTGAGGGAAGAGAAGCAAGAGGAGTGAGGATGGTTTTTCGTCCGTTAGAGCGCCGCATTATTAACTCCAAGGTGGAGACAGTAGTTGCTTATCTGTGACTTTACATGTGAGAAGGTAAAGACGGTTGTTATGGGTGTTCCATCTGCAACCTTATAAACATGATGGATTTATTTATTTTTTGTCTCTGCAGACAAAAAAATCCAAAACACAGTTAATAAACTTGTTAACTTTTCTCAGGAGACTTTCCACTCACTTGTGGTTCAGTTTTATGAATAATTAAAAGAAAATCAGTATATCTGCTTCAGGCTCTGCAGAGTTGTGACTGCGCTGTCAAACTCTGCCTGACGTTTCTGTCACCTCATCATTGAGCGTCAGCAGCCCCCGTAGCAGCTCCGCGTCGCATCGCTAAGGATCGGTGACAACGCTGCCTTGGCCCGCACTTGACTCTGTCTAATCACTTGCTGATGCAGGACAGCAGGACATTATTATTAATAATAGGAATTGTTCTGCAGTTGTCAATTACGAGGGCCACTATTTACCGTCCTCGGGAGAAAATGGCTTACTTCATTTCATCACACGGCGTAATTGAGTGATTGTATTACCATGCTAGGCGGAAATAGTCAGGAAACCATTTTGTACTCTATGAATATCAATGGAAGAAATGCAGATTAGCATGTTGGTCCAATTGTGCGCTCCATAATTACATGTATGGCTTGAGTTACCTCGGTGACCATCATTATGAATATTTTTTTAAGTGGCATAGAGAAAAGGGGATAATCGAGAAACTATAGCTTAATGTGAAATTAACAGTCATTGTAACTTAAAATGATTGAGATTTGGAAAGCAGTGGCTTTTTTTTTTTTTTTTTTTTTTTGACGAAGGCTCGAATAGAGTTTCCGTGTTTTGCTCTACCGGCGTGATCCCAAGGCTCGCACCAAGCCATCAGTTTGTTTGGATTCATGTCTCTTTCCTTTTGTGACATCCTCTCTCTCCCCTATCATGGGGGAACGGCAATATTTTTTATTTCTGTTGTGACCTTTCGGCTCCTCTGTACTTGATAGTAGTAATCAAAGTCGGGGCGATCCCTCGACTGCGGCCTCATTTGAATTTTGTGGGGGGAAAAAAAGTCTTTTTTTACCTTGATGTTCCTTTCGGTCGTCCCTTGTTGTTTTTTTACATTAAAATAATCCTTTGTCCATCCAGGCGTGTCCTTGAACATCACACGGAGCAATGATTTAAGAGTTAAGATGCCGCTAAGCCGTAAAATGATGCAATAATTGAGGTCCTTTCACAGTTATTAAATGCAGCCGGATTCAGAAACGAGCTCCAGTGTCTGTCTTCATCGTAAATCCAAACCAGCATCCGCCTCAGCTCGAGCCTTTAAACAGTCCGAGTGTTTCAGATTTTTTTTTAAAAGAACCTAAACACCCCCCCGGAATTTGTCAGACTTCTGTCTTTTATAGCACGCACAATTAAAATCACATTTTAACGTTCGTTTGCGAAATGTGTCGAAGGCTTTCAAACACAGAAATAAATGTTTAATTGAGACTGTGACTTCAGAGGAGATTTCATTGGGTTTTCATCATGCGAACATTTCGACAATGGCGCTAATCAAAGGGTTTCCATCTCGATTAACTTTGATTGGATCAAATGGTATCTTATTTTTACCTGAATTAAGAAGGTAAACATGGTTGCCGTTGGCAACTCAAATGCTGGCGCCTCCAGAATGGTCTCATCTGTGCTCGAAGGAGCTTTGAATATAGAATATTGCACCCATAATTCACAGTGAAGATATGGGGACAGCCCTTTGTGCTGTGTGGCCAGTTGAGGCCAGTTTCAGTGAAGGCAAAGCATAAATATAAAGCTTTAATTATTATTTATATATATATATATAATAACTATAGTTACTAAAACACAACAGGTGTTGCATGGAAAAATAATATCCATGTGCCAATGTGTACCTGTAATAGATTTGAAAACAATGTCATTAATTAGCTTTTTCATTATCTACGTTATTAGTTTGTATTCAAAGATGTACTTTTATCTAGGTTGTCAGGCTGTCGGGTTGACACTTTCAAGCAGTTGTGACAAGGGCAAAGAGGCGGGGGTCACTTAAGCCCCGTAGGGTGGCTTCACACTCGCACATGGCTGTCTCGACACGTCATCCCTGTCTCTGTCACTCTCCTGTTAAGGGCAGGGAGCTTTGAGAGCCTAAAATAATCTCAGCCATTGATATTTGCATAATCTTGGCATTTCTCGTTGCAGAACAAGAAACAGCTCATCTTATTGGCTGTTTTGGTGCTGGGATTTCAAATCTAACGTCGTACGAGTTTCTAGGCTTAAAAGAATCTAGCGTGCCCTCAGCTGGACATTTTTCCTAGTTATTTTAGCCGTCCAGAGGAGAAAAACGTTCTCCGTTAAAGGACACATTTATGGGTGCATAGAAGGATTTCAAGGACTGATTGGGAGGACGGTGACAGCGCAAGGGAATTTACACACACATTGTGACACCTACACACACTTTCTTTCCTTAAGGGAGAAAGGTCAGTGTCTAGAGGAAGAAATGGTGAGCCATTGTTATGATTGATCACTCGACAAGGTCCAGGGAGGACGCTGTGTCACTTTCATCGTCATACTCATTATACCACAGAAGAAGACTCCCCCCTCCCGCGCTCACATGTCTTCTCAAACGGCAGTCACGTAACGGAGCCATCTTCTCGGAGAGAGGTGGTGATGAGATGTGCATGTCGAGGCGTAAAACCAAGAGGAATATGCTAAACACACACACACACTTCTCCCAGGTGCTAGACTATATATAGCTATATATGGTAGCGAAGAAAATGCATGAAAGTAAAAAATAAAAGCTTTTCGTGTGAGAGGTGAAGCTGGTTTTTTGCTGGAATATCACCAACGATCAAAAATTGGTGTTGGCTCAACCAGAATACGTCTTAAATAAATAAATAAAGGAAATAATGATGCCAAAGGCAGCTTGAAAGTGGTTTGGAGGGATATTTTGGTCCTGATTAAAAATGAATGGTATCAGAATACATAAAGCTCTCTGGCCGGGTGCCCGGAGCAAAGCATCCTGAAACTGCGGTCACTTCAGAGGCAGCAGAGAGGCATTAGGTATCGGCTACGAGCAAATTCTCAAGTAACAGACTGTTCTCGGTTCAATTCATCTAATCACCAATGCAAACCTAAGCACTTTGCAGCTATAGATTTGAGGCCAACGATTGATATTGTATACCATGTAAACTGATTCATGCTCAAACAAAGGAAACATATTCTCTTGTAAAAGGTTCGTTTCTTCATATCCTGCCTTGACCTATCCCGAGTCAGGCCTTTCATCTCGGTTGAACACGACCCAACACCAACAAACAGAACATGAAACAGAATCCTTAATTTAGTTGACAAAATCTTATTTTCCCCTCAGATGCACTTCTCAATTCCCGGCTTCGGAATAGCCGCGATTGTGGCTTGCCTAATAGCATTACTGATGAATCTGTGTAGAGCTTACACTCTATTCTTGCTTTACATTAGCCCCCTGTGATTTAAGAATAGATGATTGAATTAGCGCTGAAACTGCAGCCCCAACGTAATGTAAATATTTTAAAGTAGAATAAAACTCAATTCACAAATCCTATTATGTACCTCATTTCCATCAAGGTTGCTCCTTAAGATATTGGAGTACGGAGAGTCGCCGTCTGTGGGTTTCCTTCTCAGCGGAACAAAAGTGCATCTCGGCACATACGGTGTGAAGAAAACGAGCAGGCCGACGCTGTTTGTCTGGCTTTAATATTTATGTTGTGTGAGGAATTATATAGTTAAATCTCTGAATCTAGACACTCCCTATTTTGGAATATCATGGATGTGTGCTATTGATCCTGCCTTAAGGCTTCCATGAGAGGTAAGGGCTGTTTCTGCCAAGAGTAGAGGTCATTCAGATAAATTGGCCAGGTTGGCTTTTAGCAGCTCCAGGGTCAAAGCCCATTCATCTTATTAGGCCGGCGTATCCTTTTAGAGGCCTCAGCAGTAGGATTAGACAATAGAGCAGCACCGGGGCATTAGATGATAGACCATTTGGCAAATAGGTTAGAGCAGTTTTCGTGTATTGCTTTTTTTCCCCCTACATTACCTTATCAAGCTGTTTGCATGACAGCCTGGAAGGTTGGAAGGTTTGGAGGAAGCGCCACGCTGAAGAAGAGAACGCTCCGGGAGCAGCAGTTACAAATCGAACACGACAAAACAACTTTGTTTACAAAACTTGATCTCTATTCTCACCCAAGGCAAGCTGTCACGAGCTATTGTAAGGTTTTATTTTTTTAACTTGCAGAGCTTGTGGATTAAAGATGCTTGGAAGCAATAATTATGCAAATATCCACCTCAGCTCCTCTATTAGTAATAGTAATAATATTGTGTTTAGAGTATTATATTACAGGATATATGGAAACTGAAGTCTCAAACAAATGTTGCTGAAGGCAGGAGTCCAGTATTTCATCATTTGTAGAAGTTGGATCTCACATCTGGAACCAGCAGTTGTTCAAACACAGAGTAAATCAGCAGTGGCCTGAGAGCGCCAGTTGGTGCTAATCAAGTCCAGTCTGAAGGTGAGTGCAGAAACAAAAGAAATCAATGGCGGAAGACAGGAAATATAGGTTATTTCTTCACTTTTACGTGTTCTTGCTTCATTTAAAATGGAGCGGAGGCTGTGATTTATGGCACCACAACAGCAATCGTCAAAATAGACCCACTGACACGACACTGACTGGTAATAATGGCTGCAACAGCCTTAACTTCAAGTCTCCAGTCCTTCAAATGTTAGAGCGGTGCAGCCTTTAAGTGTTTTTCTGGGGTGCTCAATTCATTGTTGAAGGAACCCAAACACGGTGTCAAGATGACACACACTGTTCTCCACTAATTGGATGTCCACCCTCCCCGCTCGCTGCGTCTCACTGTTGTGGAGAGGAAGATGTGTTGGCGCTCATTTAAAGCTCGGCTGCTCACCGCTTCTACCCAAAACAATGACTTTTTTTGCCGTTTTCAGCCCAACGGTTTTGTTGGGAAAAGCCTTCTTTGTAAAGATGCATCAACAAACTGTGTAAATGCTGACCGCCGTCTAAGGCCAGCTTTGTAAAACAATATATATATTATTTCATTCCTCCCTTCCTATCACAGCTATCTTTTTGGCGCGCAGGAGATTGCGAGCATCCAATCGGAGCTCACCGTGTCAGGAATCCATTACAGACCTCCAAATGCTCCGAATCTTCTGTTGTCTTCTGACATGTGCTCTTTATTCCAGTAGTAGGCTTTGTGTTAACCTCTTTCTTTTTAGGCTGCTTTTTCTCGAGCCATCTCTTTGAACCCCATCGATGACGCGCCGCGCAGACAGGCAGGCTTCGACGAGACTTCCATTGGAGTTTTCTCTTAAAAGACGCATGAGGCTGACATTTGGGACTTCATTAAAATAGTTTGAGAAAGAGATTTTTCTTCCACCCTCTGCTGCATGACACGATGTATTTACCATGGGGGGGGGGGGGGGGGGGGGGGGGACGGCGTAGCGCTCACAAATAATCCGCTGCCACAGTCCACCTCACACAGAAGCCATTTTGCATCTTAGATAAAGTGGTGAGCGCATGAGTGATGAGCTCGCCTGAATCCTATTAAATCATCTTGTCACTGGGTCTGGGTTCAACATTACCTAAGAAAATATTCTCTGTCAAATCATGTCATCTGATTAGACGGTAGGAATATTCGTTCATTTAATAGATATCCGTCTATTCTGGATCATTATTCAGTGTTCACCTGATGATAAATGACTGATTGTAGATGTAATTACTTCCTGTTTGTATCTAAACATAGGAAGCTCAACTGGCTCTACCTGTCAGTGAGATCAGTTGTGCTGTTATGAGAACTGCAGGCAACCCTCTGATCTGATGTCAGTGATGTATGATAAAGAAAGGGTAAACACTATTAATAATAATGAATAGGCAAGGCTTTGAACCCTCCCTGGTCCCAGGAGTAAAGGGGAACCATTTCAACACTGATCGGGTTTCGAAACAACACTCCATTATTTATCTTTTGCAGCGCAGAGACTCCACAATTATTCCATTTTTTCCACTGTCACCTGTAGATAGTCGAGAAATTTCCTGCCCCGTCTTGTTTGTGGAGCGGTCGATGTGTAACATGGCCTCCCCTTTTTTTGGGAGATTTTGGGGCGATATGTATTTACTTCACACTTATTCAGCTAAAAGGCTTTGAAAGCCTGGTTTTAACATGACAAGAGGAACTTGGCTCCTTCTCCAAATCCTGATGTGTGCATTGTTACCCCGTCTTTATCGCCTCCGAGGTCACCGAAAGCCGAATAAACGTACAACCCAGAAAATGGAGCATTATGATAATTCACCCTTCTTTGATAGTCAAGTAGAACTACTTTTCACTCTATTGTACATGATTAGAATTTACGCACTAGATGGGGGTGGGCCCTATCCTCTCCATCAGGCCGTAGATGGATGTTGGTGTTACAGGCACCAGTTGCTGGCGGACGACTAAATGAAAATGTCTGGTTAACAGGAAAGCCAGTCAAGGGAAGCCCATTCTCTGGACTCCCCATTAATATCGCCGTCCAGTCTTTCAGGGGATAGTGCTGACATTTTGCTCTGGGTGTAATGGAGACCTAACCTTTAAACATTCTAAAGAAGGAGTCATTTTTCATAATCCACTGTCCATTTTGGAGAATTCCCAAACTATTGCCTCCTATGCTTCTGTCCTCATTTCCCTCCCACTGTTTTTATTAATGTTTTAGAAATGTGCAGCAGTCATCATTTGTTTTCATTGCACAAACCATAAAAATGAAATTCCAACAACTGCAAGTGCAGCTCTGTCACACTTTCCTGAAAATACAATATCTGCGGCTGATTTATGTTTAATTCATGAGATGCAGTTTACAGTACAAGCCAGACCAGAGTTGATGACTTGGATGGATGATCAGAGTGCACATTTTGTTGTGTCCAAGTCTGCCTTAATTCCTCAAATCCAGACTCAAGTGTTAAGCCACCATAAGAAAACCCAGCAGGTCCCCCGCGTCCTTCTCGAGGCAGAGCGGGCTCGAGGAAAGTCATTGTTTCAGTGGCCAGTAATGATGATTAGCCACAATCTGGGGGATCGACTGCGCATCAGTCAAATGCGTTGACATTCTCAAAGGGAGAGATGGACCAGTGTCCCAGCCACGCATACTGAGCAGATTGATTGGATGCCTTTTGAAGTGTGCATGGTAATAATGTGGACATTGCAATGAAATGCAGAGCGACCGAGTTCAAGAGCTGCATCGTTTAAACTTCCTCTGATAAAATCCTAATGTGAAGAATAATTTAGCTTTGTGATTCGACTCCAGAATATTAGTATGCTGACGCTCCTTTATTGCGTATCTCTTTGCATCAGTCATTTGAAAAGATCTATTTCGCGGTGGAAGAAGAGCGCTTTTTTTTTTTTTTCTTGATGTAACCAACACACAATAGTTTCCCTTCCTGTCGTACACGTCCAGGCCATCTCTCTACTTGCTTCACCAATCAACTGATGGTAATGCACATATTTTAGGTTATTACAGCATTAATCACTGGGAAAGTGTCGTTAGATACTGGCAATCTATGGGAACAGAGGAAACTTTTGTCAGAGCATTTTTTAAACACTGATTACATGTGGTCATAACGGGGTAATTGGATAGCTCATTACTTTTGCAGGGTCTGACTGGAGGTCTCCACACTTGCATGAATTTCTTCATGGAAACCTGTGACATGATGGACGATTTGCATAAAGCGTTCTGGTTTCGCTGTGTACACTGGGCTGTGCACACGCCATTAAAGCTACAAACCATTTGTTTTAACAACAGCGTTGTGGTGCGCGTGATTTGTGCAAAGCCACATGCAAGAAACACCTTCTGGCAGCGTGCTTGGAAATATCACGCTCATTTCATCAGACTTTACTGGAAATAGCCTTTATTACAGAAACAATGATAGAATCCAGTAAATCAGGGAAAAGTATAGGGTGTAGTGTTGCCATCAATAATAGATTGGAAACAAGTCGGCGCTGATGGAACCTGAGGCCTTTCCTTTGTGGAGGTCTTAGTGCCGTAGCGATGCATGTGAATAATGCATGGTTCCAGATAGACTCCGGCTCCCTCTCTTGCCCTAACACTCTCGGGCTGCCTGGCTCACAGGCTGGGCGCCACTTTTCCCCAGCAGTGATTGGCTGTGCCTGGAGGGCAGCGGAGGAGATGGGAAATCACCTGCCCCATTTAGCCATGCTGCGCTAGCTGCCTCGGCACCCCACAGTTCAGACCTTTGTGTCTGCTGCTGGCACTCGACATTGGTGCTCGTGGTTAACTTTGGTTGTGGATGCTGCGGCACAGAGCTGTCATTTGAATACTTATTATCCCCCCAGATTTTTCGAAAGGTAAATCTGCTGCACAGCTGCGCTCCCAGTGTTCTTTTTTTCCTCTTTTTTCCAAGTGTGCGGGCATTGTGACTGCCTGGGATACTTCTACAATACCAGCATCCCCCCTCTCCCCTGCTGACATCCCCCCTTTCACCACTTTTAAGAAAAAACAAAATCAAAATATTTTTTTTCACACTAAGACGTATGGTGCTACTGTGGGAAGCATCCATCGCATTGTCATGGGTTAACCCTGCAGACCAAGGGGTTCTCAGCGTCGTCTCACCCAGGGGTCTCGGTAGGGAGTCCACTGAAGCTGGGCACCCAGTCCAGCCCCCCATGGAGAGAGAGCCTGGCCAAGGCACCACAAAATCCATATTCTAAAGGCCAGCTGGACTAAGTCCACAGAGCACAAGGCGTGCAAAGAGACCTACCACCCCCGCCCACATCCCCTTACACACTAACTGAGTACCTCAGACAGCTTTGGCATGTCAAAAATGAAACCGCGCTGAATAGCCGTCATTTAGCTGCAGCTCTTTTAGCAGAGCCTATTTTGATGGAGAAGTAAGCATATTATGTGAAGAAGACCCTGGACATTTTCCCATATTGCTAATTTGGAAGGGGGAATTACCGCAGCTACTTTGCCGCGTGGAAGCCATTTTCTGTCTTTGTTTTCACATGGTGCCACAGTGAAAATGAGTTCCTTGGCTGTAGGTAAATCGGTATCTGGGAGGGCTTTTGTAGTAATCCAGCTTCAACAATGGTTGGATAAATGCAGAATATCGTCTGTCAGAAGACAAATATTTACCCTCTGAATAGACCAAAACAACTGCTCTCTCTTTACTTCCACCGTGTACCTTTTGAACCCTGGATATTGTGTTCATAAACAAGCCCTCCATAGCT